>NW_023270268.1:65360243-65515590 GCF_011800145.1 Mirounga leonina
AATAAATAAATAAATAAATAAATAAATAAATAAATAAATAAATAAATGTAAGTCCTCTTTGGATATCTTTTGGTTAACTGAACCAGGTACATAAGGTTAGTGAAAACAGGTACATTTGGGAAAGTGAGGTGGCGTAATTTGAGCTTTCACAAAGTAGGGGGGACAGCTGTACTTGGTCTTACATGGGCATGACAGGGTGCACAGCCAATTGGCATGTACTACAGTAACTAGTAAGTTACTTTATACCAAGCATGATTATAGAGTACCCTTTCTTTAAATTTCCCTGAATCACTTGATTTGTTCCGAAGTTGCCCTAAAATATATGGGCTGTGAGTGGTGAGCAGTTGTCCCTCTCTACTCAGCAAATACTTCTATATTTCAGTTTTGAGTCCAGTGTATTTCCAAAGGATTAGTATAAAATTTTGTTAAGTGCTTTTCATGGATGTCCTGAATTAGAAACACCTGGATCTTTGTTTGAAAGGCAGATCCCTGAGTCTATCTCAGACCTAGCAAATCAAAATCCTTGCTGGATCCCAGGAATTTGATCTCAATGCCCATTTCTCTTCCTACTCCTTGGTCTTTTTTTTTTTTTTAAGATTTTATTTATTTATTTGACAGAGAGAGACACAGCTAGAAAGGGAACACAGCGGGGGCGGGGGGGGGGAGAAGGAGAAGGAGGCTTCCCGTGGAGCAAGGAGCCCAGTGTGGGGCTCGATCCCAGGACCCTGGGATCATGACCTGAGCCGAAGGCAGACGCTTAATGACTGAGCCACCCAGGTGCCCCTACCCCTTGATCTTTATGCTCCAACCTCTTTTAGTCTCTGACTCATGCCAAGTATGAATCCACTAGAAGCCTCATTTCCCAATTTCGATGAGTGGTTCCTTCTCCTCATTCAAGTTGCAATTCAACCAGTTTGACTGTCACCACCATAGAGCAGAGTTCAATGACTACCCCAAGTAAGCCCACTACCCTCACAAGATTTTCTACTTATCAATATGCTTTACATGTGTCTAAGTATTTAACAGTATCACATTTTATTTCTTTACTTATTTTTGAATAACTTTTAAATTTATCTTTAAATTTTAAATTATTTAAATTTAATTATTAAATTAAATTCTTTTCTGCTCAAGTTGAAACTCCACTTGCATAGGAATATTTCTCTGCTTTGTTCACTGCTCTATTTGCAGAAGGTGCTCCAATAAATTCTTGTAAGATAAATGACTGAATTTTTGGAAAAGCTCCCCAGGTTACTATCATAGATCTTCAGATTTGACACCATGGGGCTAGAGGGTGTCTCAGGACTAGCATATGTTTCTCAGTTAAAAACAAAACAATGTGATGGTTCCAGTTCTGGATAAGCAAAACTTCTCAGAGGCAAATCAAATCTGTTGATTTGTTATGTGCAGAAGCCCTATTGCAGTGTGGAAGATCACTGGCCGGGGTCAAGACCTTGGCTTTGGATCTTGGCTCTGATCATTTATTATGTATCTTTATTTGGCCAAATAACCGGAGATTGTAGACGTTAGGACTTCTCTCCTTAAGACTTTATCTCAGAGTCTGTATTTCTGCATATGTAAAACAAAGGAATGAGACCACATTAGTAACCCATACTAAGTTCTACAGAATGTTAATGCTAGTGAGCTGAATATTGGCTCACTGAAAATAATGCAAGAAATTTCAAAAGTTTGTTAGTACAAAAATGTAGGAAATTCTGATTACTATAGCTCTCTCTTGGAGATGCACAATACACATCTGCCATTTTAAAATACTAAAAAACTCTCTGGAAATAAACCTGTTTACATTTATTCAGCCCAGCATTCATCAAACTTATCTGATCACAGCATTCTTTTTATCCTGCAACAACTATGAATTCCACAAACTTCAGGGTGAGAAATGCTGGACTAGATCATCCCAAAGCTATCTTCTGGCTCATGTGGTCCCAAATTGTCTGGCATCACACTTCAAACATGCTTCCCATCCACTCTATAAACTCAGCAATTTTCATCTGTCTACACATCTGCAGTAAGAAAGAAATATGGAAATTTGAACCTTTCTGCTTTCTATGCTGAACTCACTCGTCAACATCTGCAAAGCTTGGAGCCATCCTGGATGAGATCAACCCCCTTCTGTTGGATTATGTGTAGGCAGCCTTCCTCCTCCATCCTGGACCTTCCTGAGTCTCAGAAGCCACGCAAAAATTAAAAGGTGCAGGACAAAAGAACCTTTATCCTGGTGGCAGAAACCCATTCTTGTGCCAGATAATGGATTAACAGAGAACTTTTGGTCTTTTCTGTAGAAATGGTGTGTTGGAAAAACAAAACAAAGAATTTGAAAAGTTTCCCTTTGACTGTCATTGACACAGTATTGCCATATTTCAGATGACTTGAATGAATCTGCTCAAGAGAATTTAGGAGCCTGGAAGTTGTGCACTTGGGAATAAAGTGATTTTGAAAAGAAACTGTTAAGAGTTCCTTATGGGTTGAATTGTGTCATCCCAAATTTATATGTTGAATTCCTAACCCCAGTACCTCAGAATATGACCTGATCTGGAAATAGGATCATCACAGATATAATTAGTTGAAAGTTAAGTTAGTAAGTTAAGATGAAGTCATACAGAGTTAAGGAGGAATCCTAATCTAATCTAACTAGAGTCCTAATCAAAAGGAGAAATTTGAACACCAAGGCAAACATGCACAGAGGGCAAGCAACGTGAAGAGATATGGGAATATGATGGCCATCTACAAGCCAGGAGAATTCTGGAATAGATCCTGCCCTCACAGTGTCTCAGAAGTAACCAACTGTGCTCGCTTCGGCAGCACATATACTAAAATCAGAAGTAACCAACCGGGCCAACACCTTGAGTTCAGACTTACAGCCTCCAAACATGTGAAGCAATACATTTCTGTTCTTTGGCCCACTCAGTTTGTGGTACTTTGTTTCAGTAGCCCTAGCAAACTAATACAGGGTCTAAATGTTGGAATCAGGTCTCTTGGTCCTATATGGACACTTATCCAAATGCCAGACAAACTCATCTCTCCAGAATACCAAATGTCTGAGTGTTCCTGGAGTCCAGGTCAGTGAGCAATCTTCCTCAGACCACTTTCTTTAGTACTTGTGCCCTAGAATTACTGGCATGGCTCAAGTGTTGGAGTAGATCCCTTAAAGGCATTTCAGTAAAGCCTTCCTTTACTGTTCTAGTGTATTTTGCTTCAGTCAAAATAAGCAAAGATTGGAAGAAATTACAAATATTTGGAAAGATAAAGGCAATGAAATTACTTTGAAACCCACTTTGTACAGCTCCATAAGGTTGAACAAACATTTTGGGCAAAACTGCCTAGATTTTGAAAGTGGATGTTAGAAGCTGGTAATACAGAAAATTGAAGTGAATCTTCCTGAAATTACTGCTACCGCTGCCAACGTTCTTTGAGGATTGGTCTAATGCAATTCCTACCTCTTCAACCTAACACAGTGAGGTCAGAGCTTTACATGGCACTTGTGACAAAGGAAAGAGTCAAATTGCTCTTGTCACTAATTAGTTCAGATGTTACTTCAAATTCATTTTGGCCCTGTTATTGAATTAAGAAATCTAAATCTTAGGGAATCAACTATGAGAATGCTACCAGTTGGGAAAATGAGATCACCATTTGGTTTTTTTTGCAGTTGGAAAAGGAATTTAATGCCCTTGTTTAATTTCTATTTAGCACTAATCTCAATATAAAGGAGTTGACAAAAATATGGAAATAATTATAATATGAAAAATAACAAGGCTTGAATCCAAAAGTCTGTAAAAAATGCCATGACTTCTCCTATGTTTTGTTTCTCTGTTTACAGTTCCTTTCCATACCTGTTAATACAGCTTATTTTAGAATAATTTCATCTACAATACCACCATCATCACCTTTACCTTTATTTTCACAATAAAATAGTCATTCAGTGCCTTATCCTCCTAAAATTGTGCGAAGAGCAATGTCCAGCTCTGCCCTGTAGTTACTTGTAATTGTATTGTTGTATTGAGAATATGCCATACTGTGATTCAGTTGGACTTAGCAAATGACTTAATAATTCTTTTTGGTTTTATCAGCAAAGGAAGGTCTTACTTCCTAATTCTCACTTTCTTTGAGAATTAATGAGATTGTCAATTAGTCATGGCTTTACTGTCAAATGTTCCAAATGCCTTTCCTTATCAATGCCAATAATTTAAAGTGTATTTCCATTTTATTAAAGCTAGTAGTTTCTACTCAGGTAATGTAAGTAGAGCAACAATAAAGATGCACAGCTACATTTTGGGAAAGCTCACTTTTTTCTACCACCTAAGTACAAAGATACCCAATTACTGAATAGGCCCACTTTTGAAATGTAGCTTCATATGCTCAAGAATACATTTCTTGTTTAATTTCCAAATTTGTAAGAGATTTGGAGACACAAACATTGGAGTAGACAGGAACAAGTCCATAAAGTATAATTTGTCTAGTCTGATAGCTCCAGTCAGGGGTATGGGACTCAAAGTCATCCAGTTGGCTTTTCTCTGTTGGAAAAGTTACAATAAATGGCAGACCCTAGTTTAAATGTTTGTTCTTTGTGTGGAATAAACGTTCTATCTGAGTTAGGGGCAAGCTCATTCTCTATAATGAAGTAAGAGTGCAGAGTTTTTATTCTCTCTTCTACCATGTTTTCATCGATCCTTTATAATAACCTGCTGTGTCTTTGCAGGGCTTCTCATGGCCACTATTTTCAACCAATTCTGGGATAAATGAAGAAAAAATGCAGGTTGCTTTGACTTTAACAGGAAAACCAAGGTGGAAACACTTTACTTTCTTAGCACAAGTCTGTCTATCATGACTTCCAAGGAATACTAATAATTCTTCCAATAATTATTAATAATGCTTTCTGGAATCACAAGCTTCCAGGCAGAAATAAACCTTTTTCTCCTCTACCTTCTTTGTTCCCTGCTCAACTTTCCTGAATTCCATATACCAATAGTTCTGTTTTGAAAATGAATTTATCCCTAAATAATGTTTGTCTATTACTTTCTTCAATTGAACTGATCAACCCTACTTTAACTTCCTTACTAAACGCAGATCTTTTTTTTTTTCTTGTCCTTCAGTATCATTGCTCTCTCCTAAGCATCTTATAAACCTCCCTGACATTTCCACCCACTATTCCCATCATCTTACTTCATTCGTCTCTCAACCATGTTCTCTCTGGGTCCATGTCTGTTGCCCGATCCACTTTTATTTTTCTCACCTAGAATGTGGAAGGCAAGATAAGGCAGAAGGGACCAGTCAGCTGACTGGCAAGAACCTTCATGAAGTGAACTTAATGTGGTGAAGTCACTAGGCTATGGTTCAGCTCACTTCATTCTGTCACATCTCTCACAGGTTGTTACTCGTTAACTAGACCCGAAGAGCCTGAAGTATAAGGCAGTTGTTATCCTAGATTGAGAACCCCAACAGTCACATCAACTGCTGTAATAGCATCAGCATGACTTACACATTCTTTACCTTTAGGCAAATCTACATGGGATGTCACATGCTGTACTCAAAAAAAAATCTGAGTCAGGTTTTCTTAAGGAATGGTCCTCAGCTAAGAGAGCTTAAAAAACTCTTGTCCACTATAAAGATAACTTTGACAACAGGATCATAATACTTCAAGTCTATTGCCAAAATTCTCTCTTCCATGGGCAGTACTTGAATAGGCAGTCAGGGTTTATTTTTTTCTCTGTTTCTTTTTCTATATTTCCATGTCTAAGCAGCCTCCTTTATGATTGACACATTCTTTTTTAAATTATATTGATGCATTGAGTCAAGTTATAGTCTAATTTAGGAGTCTTCTGTAACTTCAACACTACTTTGCATACCTTTAATCTCACCCACTATAATGGTTAGAATATGTTTAACCAAAAGTAACCAAAGATTCTGTTCACCTTAGCTTAAACTATAAAGACATTTAAAAAGAAGCCTGAGAATCTGTAGTCTCAGGGCAAGTATAGCAAGCAGTTCAACTATGTCATCAATGACCTTCTCCCACCTTCCCTTTCCTCCATGCTCAGTATTTTGGTTTTGCATCTCATGATCCTCACAGCTACAAGTCCTCATAGAACATCACACAAACCAAGAAGGGAAGGAAGGGGCAACAAGGCTCTCTCATCTTGGAGCGTTGTCTTAGAACCATTCTGACATCCCACCTCATCCAAGCCCTCCCTCACATTTTATTTCTCTTTGAGCAGACCTGGATCATTATCTCAGCTCTAAACAAATTACTGGCATAGAAAAATAGGAGTGGCATAACTGGTTTAGAATAATCATGATCTATCCTCAGTGGCTGAGTACATTGCCCAGGATGAGATTGGGGGATGTATTCTCTTAGCAAGCAAGAAGAAAAATGGCTGTTAAATAGGCAACCAACAATGACTGCCATACCAAACTCCATTGGATGACTATATAGTTATACTTTTAGGAAAATGTAACTTCCCTTATTTGCAAGTTTTTAGGGTGAGAGGCAACCTAACAAGTTTCTCCATGTGCTTCTTGTATTACCTTTCTCTCTCACTTAGACTCTACCTGTTGACTGTTTTCTTTACTTCCCCTATCATGAGTAAACACATTTAAAAAGGGATAGGTCAACAGTAACTGAGAGAAAAATACATTTTGTTTGATACAAACATACTTAAGATTGCAACTGGTTTGAAAAGTTTTGCAAATAAGCATGCAAATTTTTATGACTTGCTTAACAATTTCAGTTTACAATGTTCCGTTGCCTTAAAGTTTTATTTTTCAGAGGGTCTTAATCTATTTTGAATATTATTTGATGCAGCTAGTATCATGAAAGTTGTTTACTCTATTGGCAAGTTGATTATAATAGCAGTTCAAGCAGTATGTGCCTTCTTGAGATAATGTCGTTATAATTTAAAGGGAAAATTAGTAAACAACTCACAGCTGTTTGATATGGAATGTGTGTGTATAGTTATGAATATTCATTAATATTTTATCCTAATAAAATATATTAATTTTATTTTTCTAAGAAAAATGGTAAAACTAGAATATAAGAAATGCTTTTTGAATCTTTTATTTTATTATTAAATTTTTTTTCTAAGCATATATTCATTTTTAATAGATTTTATTTTTAAGAGCAGTTTTGGGTTCACAGCAAAACTGAGCAGAAGGTACAAAGCTTTTCCTTGATCTCCCAGCTCCCACACACATACAGCTTCCCCCATTATCTACATACTCCACCAGAGTGATACATTTGTTACAATTGATAAATGTACATTGACACATCATCATCATCCGAAGTCTATAGTTTACATTAGGGTTTAGTCTTGATATTGTACATTTGTGGATTTAGACAAATGTACAATGACATGGGCCCACCATTATAGTATTATACAGAGTAGTTTCGCTGCCCTAAAAATCCTCTATGCTCTACCTGTTCGTCCCTCCCTCACCCATATGTTGATTTTTGAAATGTCAAAAAATCTTAATAATTGGTATAACCTAACAAAATAATTTTTAAATCAATAAAAATATATTGTCTATGATTTCTATGCATTTTTGGAAATTGTATGTGTTTCAATATCCTAGATGTGTATGAAGGTATTCAATGTCAAAACATAGTGTACCAAATTCTATAATTAATTGAAAACCTCTAGAGCAGGGCTGTCCAATCAAACTTTCTGTGATGATAGAAATGTTCCATATCTTCACTGCCCGATAAAGTAGCTACTAGCCACATGTGTCTTGAGCACTTCATATGTGATTATTGTCACTAGGGAAATGATTTCTTAATTTTATTAAATTTTAATTAATTTAAATTTAAATAGCCATAGGTGGCTAGTGGCTACGGTATTGGACATCACAGATCTAGAAGGAAGTATAAAGTAGAAAAAAAATACCTCTTTTGTACATATTGAAGGCTCTAGACATGCCTCTCAGTGTGGAGAGGGTCTCTAGTACAATAAACCGAAAGTATCAGGACACAGAATTACTTGGAGAACCAGTTTGCATGAAGAGGCTCAACACAGAGATTCTTGAACAGTAGGCTTTGAGTGGAGGCTAAGATCAGTTGATCCTGATATAAGTGGTCTGAGAACCATACTTTGAGAAACAGTGTTTAAGTTCTGCCTGTCTCCTTTTCCCTGCCTGGCCATAAGGACCAGCATCAGCAGCTGCTCTCACTTGAACAAGGACTTTCAAACATTTTTGACTTTTTGCCAACAACGTATAGTATAAAATAAATTTATCATTTCCCAGAATACACACACACAATATACGTACATATATTCATGTATGTTTATATATTATATGTTTACACATATGTATATTTATATATATATGCTTGTATACCACTCATAAATAAGTATACATAATGCATATGTATATATACACACAAAATATATGAATTTCACAAAACCAGATTTACTTTTATTAGTGCAATGAGCTCTAGTCTTTTAAATTATATTTCTTTATTTAATTTTTTAAAAATCTGGTGGTGACCCATTAAAATGGTTTATGACTCAGTAATGTATCAGACTCCGAATAGACAAATATAGAGCTGGATAGTCATGATTCAGTGTCTGAAGCTGTGCTTAGGACCTCAGGGCAGAGGTATAAAGACAGGAAGGGGAGAAAGCTTTTTTAATCCACCCTGTCCTAAGCTGTGGGCACCCCCTCATGGCTAAGAAATTTCTGATTCAACAAATGCACTGGTGACTTTTTTTTCTTTTAAGTGATTCAAGAATAAACCACATCTTTATGGTCTAAATGCCAGAAAAATCAAACACACATGTCCCATGTAAGAATTATTTTCATAAGTAAAATAGGCTTACTTTTTAAAAATATGATGAATTTTTCCAAAAATAGATATTGTGGTGACTTTTTATGCTGAAGAGTAAATGAGTAGCTTTAACACACTCTCAGGGTGTGTTATGTTAGTTTTTAATATATTCTTTCATTTTCGTAGATGCAGAAAGACAAGAATTTATTAATGGCATACATACAGTCTACAATTCTGTTTACTGTTAGAATGCAAATATTTATCTTAGACCCTTAAGCCAAATAATTCAGCAATATTTGTGCTTATTTGTTAAAAAAAAAAAAAAAAGCCTGGAAGATATTTCTGTTTACAGCAATCTTAGTCTATTTTTCTCACCTATAGGAATGGATCTTAATTTTATCCAAGTGGGTTACAAATCTGAAGCAATTAAAATTAACGACTGTATAGTATAATAGGACAAGAGGCTATTCAATCCCTGGGGATAAATGGCTCTTTGTTATCATTTATTATTCCTCCTGTTTCTGGTTCAAATATGTAAATAAATAGAAGAGGAACACCTTCCAGGCATTTTCATTATTTTGGTGTCACTGGGACGCAGTTTAATACTCTCATAATGAGTGGTCTGTACACGGTTGGATCCTATATTTAGTGATATAACATTTTCAATAAAATGTCTAGAATTTGTTGTGGAGCATGCAAACCATCTTAAAGATCCAGTGCTCCATGGGTTCACTTGTATGTGGCCAAGGCAACTCACTCATTTAGTTATTCATGTTGCTACTTTTGGTTTGTAAAGGATATAACATGTGTGCACTAAATGGTCCATTCTGTGCTAACTGTATTTGCAGCATAATGTCAGATCAAATTTGGACATATAATTCATGCTCTTTGCACAGAGCAGACAGAAGTTATCATAGCATGAAATGAAAAGAGCTACTAGTAGTTAGGTCAAACATTAAGAGAGAGAGAGAGAATTTGTGTGTGTGCGTCTTTGTGTGTCCCAAGAATGCTATAGTAACTTTTGGTCAGTAGATGGAGTTGCAGGTCTCAATCAGTATTTTTTTAATACCATGAGAGACTATGGACTCTGAGAAACAAACAGGGTTTTGGGGCGGGGAGGGGGATTGGTTAGCCCAGTGATGGGTATTAAAGAGGGCACGTACTGCATGGAGCACTGGGTGTTATATAAAAACAATGGATCATGGATCACCACATCAAAAACCAATGATGTATTGTATGGTGACTAACATAACATAATAAAATTTTTTAAAAAAAGTTGAACTACTAGTAACAATGAGAACTATGGTAGTTAACAATAGCCTGGGATGGGGCGAAAACAGGAGGTTTTGATCAAAGAGTATAAACTTTCAGTTATAAATGAAGAAATTATAGTGACCTAATGTACATCATAGTGACTATAGTTAATAATGTGTTATATCCTTGAAATTTGTTTTTTTTTTTAATTTTATTATGTTATGTTAGTCACCATACAATACATCATTGGTTTTTGATGTGGTGATCCACGATCCATTGTTTTCGTATAACACCCAGTGCTCTATGCAGTATGTGCCCTCCTTAATACCCATCACTGGGCTAACCAATCCCCCCTCCCTCCTCCCCTCCAAAACCCTGTTTGTTTCTCAGAGTACATAGTCTCTCATGATTCATGTCTCCCTCCAATTCCCCCCCCCCATTTTTCCCTTCCTTCTCCTAATATCCTCCATGCTATTCCTTATGTTCCACAAATAAGTGAAACCATATGATAATTGACTTTCTCTGCTTGACTTATTTCACTTAGCATAATCTCCTCCAGCCCATCCATGTTGATGTAAAAGTTGGGTATTCATCTTTTCTGATGGCTGAGTAATATTCCACTGTATATATGGACCACATCTTCTTTATCCATTCATCTGTTGAAGGGCATCTCGGCTCTTTCCACAGTTTGGCTATTGCGGACATTGCTGCTATGAACATTGGGGTGCATATGGCCCTTCTTTTCACTACATCTGTGTCTTTGGGGTAAAGACCCAGTAGTGCAATTGCTGGGTCATAGGGTAGCTCTATTTTTAAATTTTTGAGGAACCTCCACACTGTTTTCTAAAGTGGCTGTACCAACTTGCATTCCCACCAACAGTGTAAGAGCGTTCCCCTTTCTCCATAACCTCTCCAACATTTGTTGTTTCTTTCCCTGTCCATTTTTGCCATTCTAACTGGTGTAAGGTAGTATCTCAATGTGGTTTTGATTTGGATTTCCCTGATGGCAAATGATGATGAACATATTTTCATGTGTCTGTTAGCCATTTGTATGTCTTCTTCAGAGAAGTGTCTTTTCATATCTTCTACCCACTTTTTCACTTGATTATTTGTTTTTTGGGTGTTGAGTTTGAGAAGTTCTTTATAGATCTTGGACACCAGCCCTTTATCTGTAGTGTCATTTGCAAATATCTTCTCCCATTCTGTGGGTTGCCTCTTTGTTTTGTTGACTGTTTCCTTTGCTGTGCAGAAGCTTTTTATCTTGATGAAGTCCCAAAAGTTCATTTTTGCTTTTGTTTCACTAGCTTTTGGAGATGTATCTTGAAAGAAGTTGCTGTGGCCAATGTCAAAGAGGTTACTGCCTATGTTCTCCTCTAGGATTTTGATGGATTCCTGTCTCACATTGAGGTCTTTCATCCACTTTGAGTTTATCTTTGTGAATGGTGTTAGAGAATGGTCGAGTTTCATTCTTCTGCATGTGGCTATCCAATTTTCCCAGCACCATTTATTGAAGAGACTGTCTTTTTTCCATTGCATGTTTTTTCCTGCTTTGTCAAAGATTATTTGACCATAGAGTTGAGGGTCCATATCTGGGTTCTCTATTCTGTTCCATTGGTCTATATGTCTGTTTTTGTGCCAGTACCATACTGTCTTGGTGATCACAGCTTTGTAATATAGCTTGAAATTGGGCAACGTGATGCTCCCAGCTTTGTTTTTCTTTTTCAACATTTCCTTGGCGATTTGGGGTCTTTTCTGATTCCATACAAATTTTAGGATTGTTTGTTCCAGCACTTTGAAAAATGTCATTGGAATTTTGATCAGGATGGCATTGAAGGTATAGATTGCTTTGGGTAGCATAGACATTTTAACAATGTTTATTCTTCCGATCCATGAGTATGGAATGTTTTTCCATCTTTTTGTGTCTTCTTCAATTTCTTCCATGAGTGTTTTGTAGTTCCTAGAGTATAGATCCTTTATCTCTTTGGTTAGGTTTATTCCGAGGTATCTTATGGTTTTTGGTGCTATTGTAAATGGAATCGTTTCTCTAATTTCTCTTTCTACAGTTGCACTGTTAGTGTATAAGAAAGCAACTGATTTCTGTGCATTGATTTTGTATCCTGCCACATTACTGAATTGCTGTATGAGTTCTAGTAATTTGGGGGTGGAGTCTTTTGGGTTTTCCACATAAAGTATCATGTCGTCTGCGAAAAGAGAGAGTTTGACTTCTTCTTTGCCAATTTGAATACCTTTTATTTCTTTTTGTTGTCTGATTGCTGTTGCTAGAACTTCTAGTACTATGTTGAACAACAGTGGCGAGAGTGGGCATCCTTGACGTGTTCCTGATCTTAAGGGAAAGGCTCTCAGCTTTTCCCCATTGAGGATGATATTCGCTGTGGGTTTTTCATAGATGGATTTTATGAACTTGAGGAATGTTCCCTCTATCCCTATACTCTGAAGAGTTTTAATCAGGAAAGGATGTTGTATTTTGTCAAATGCTTTTTCTGAATCAATTGAGAGGACCATATGGTTCTTCTCTCTCCTCTTATTAATGTGTTCTATCACAATGATTGATTTGAGAATGTTGAACCACCCTTGCATGCCGGGAATAAATCCCACTTGGTCATGGTGGATGATCCTTTTAATGTATTGTTGCATCCTATTAGCTAGGATTTTGTTGAGGATTTTGGAATCCATATTCATCAGGGATATCAGTCTGAAATTCTCTTTTTTGGTGGCGTCTTTGCCTGGTTTGGGGATTAAGGTAATGCTGGCCTCATAGAATGAGTTTGGAAGTTTTCCTTCTGTTTCTATTTTTTGAAACAGCTTCAGTAGAATAGGTATTATTTCTTCTTTGAATGTTTGGTAGAATTCCCCAGGGACTCCATCAGGCCCTGGACTCTTGTTTTTTGGGAGGTTTTTAATCACTGCTTCAATCTCGTTACTGGTTATTGGCCTATTCAGGTTGCTAATTTCTTCCTGTTTCAGTCTTGGCAGCTTATAGGTTTCCAGGAAGGCCTCCCTTTCATCCAGATTGCTCAGTTTATTGGCATATAGTTGTTGATAATAATTTCTAATAATTGTTTCTATTTCCTTGGTGTTAGTTGTGATCTCTCCCCTTTCATTCACAATTTTATTAATTTGGGTCCTTTCTCTTTTCTGTTGGATAAGTCTGGCCAGTGGTTTCTCGATCTTATTAATTCTTTCAAAGAACCAACTTCTAGTTTCATTGATCTGATCTACTGTGTTTCTGGTTTCTAATTCATTGATTTCTGCTCTAATTTTAATTATTTCTCTTCTAATGTGTGGCTTAGGCATCGTTTGTTGCTTTTTCTCTAGTTCTTTAAGGTGTAGAGTTAGTTGGTGAATTCGGGATTTTTCTATTTTTTTGAGTGAGGCTTGGATGGCTATGTATTTCCCCCTTAGGACCGCCTTTGCAGTATCCCATAGGTTTTGGACCGATGTGTTTTCGTTCTCATTGATTTCCATGAATTGTTTAAGTTCTTCTTTGAGTTCCTGGTTGACCCAGACATTCTTGAGCAGAGTGGTCTTTAGCTTCCAAGTGTTTGAATTTCTGCCAAATTTTTTCTTGTGATTGAGTTCCAGTTTTAGAGCATTGTGGTCTGAGAATATGCAGGGAATAATCTCAATCTTTTGGTATCGGTTGAGACCTGTTTTGTGACCCAGTATATGGTCTATTCTGGAGAAAGTTCCATGTGCACTCGAGAAGAATGAGTATTCTGTTGTTTTAGGGTGGAATGTTCTGTAAATATCTATGAGGTCCATCTGGTCCAATGTATCATTCAAAACTCTTGTTTCCTTGTTGATTTTCTGCTTAGATGATCTGTCCATTGCTGAGAGTGGAGTATTGAGATCTCCTACAATTAACGTATTGTTATCAATATGACTCTTTATTTTGGTTAACAGTTGGCTTATGTAGATGGCTGCTCCCATGTTGGGGGCATAGATATTTACAATTGTTAGATTTTCTTGTTGGATACACCCTTTAAGAATGATATAGTGTCCTTCTGTGTCTCTTGTTACAGACTTTAGTTTAAAATCTAATTTGTCTGATATAAGAATTGCTACCCCAGCTTTCTTTTGAGGTCCGTTGGCATGGAAGATGGATCTCCATCCCTTCACTTTCAGTCTGGATGTATCTTTAGGTTCACAATGAGTCTCTTGTAGACAGCATATGGATGGGTCCTGTCTTTTTATCCAATCTGCAACCCTGTGCCATTTTATGGGAGCGTTTAGGCCATTCACATTGAGAGTGATTATTGAAAGATATGAGTTAATTGTCATCGGTTGCCTGTGAAGACGTTGTTTTTATAGATTGTCCCTGTAAATTTCTGTTGTATATCACTGTTGGGGTCTTTCTCCTTTTATAGAACCCCCCTTAATATTTCTTGCAGGGCCAGCTTAGTGGTCACATATTCTTTTAACTTCTGCCGGTCGTGGAAGCTCTGCATCTCTCCATCCATTCTAAATGAAAGCCTTGCCGGATAAAGTATTCTTGGCTGCATGTTTTTCTCATTTAGTACCCTGAATATGTCTTGCCAGGCCTTTCTGGCTTGCCAGGTCTCTGTGGATAAGTCTGAAGTTATTCTGATGTTCCTCCCTCTGTATGTAAGGAATCTCTTCCCCCTAACTGCCCTTAAGATGGTTTCCTTGGTTCTAAGATTTGCAAGTTTTACTATTACATGCCGGGGTGGTGGCCTGTTTTCCTTGATCTTGGGAGGGGTCCTCTCTGCCTCTAGGATGCGAATGTTTGTTTCATTCCCCAGATTAGGGAAGTTCTCAGCTACGATTTGCTCAAATACATCTTCTAGTCCTCTCTCCCTCTCCACTCCCTCCGGGATTCCAATTATTCTGACACTGGAATGCTTCATGGTGTCACTTATTTCTCTGATTCTATTTTCATGGATTCTGAGTTGTTTTTCCCTGGCCTCCTCTTTTCCCTTTTTATCTATTATATTGTCTTCCAGGTCACTTATTCGCTCTTCAGCCTCAGTTACCCTAGCTGTTAGATTATCTAGATTGGATTGGATCTCACTGATACCATTTTTAAGTTCTGCCAATTCAGCTTCATTTCTGCCCTTAGAGACTCTATATTGCCATTCATTGATTTCTCCATTCTAGCTATTGTCTTCACAATTGCTAGCCTGAATTCCATCTCTGACATCTTGGTTATATCTGCATCCATTTGTAAATCTGCAGCATAAGTCATATCTCTGAGTCTTTTCTATTTGGGGGCTCCTCCTCCTAGTCATTCTGTTGATGTGTGTTTGAGGGAATGTATAGAGTCCAAATTATTGACCAGAACCCAAGCAAGATGCACCTGTTTTCTTGGGACCTTAGGGTTGCTGGCCTCTTGTTTACCCAGCCTGTCTTTTCGGGGAGGGGCCTGCCGGGCTGTTACTCAGGCAACCCTGTTTGGACGGAGTTGCCCTGCCCCCCTGTGGCGGGGGATGGGCTCAGTGGGAATCAGTCTTTGGGGCTTTTGTTCTCTGGCAGCTTTCCCTGGCGGCTTTCCGCGTCTCTTCCATGAGTTAGAGCAGAAGAGACCGTTTCCAACCCTCTGCCTCAGAGCAGAGAGACCACAGTCTGTTCTTCAGTGAGCTCTCCAGGCCACACCATTTCCATATCTGTCCGTGCTGCTATAAACTGCAGCGGCCTGGGTTGTGCGCCCCTCCGCAGGGCTCCCAGCGGTCCCAGTCCTGCCTCCAGGTCGGAGCTCATCTCTGCCTTTTGTGCTTCTAAAACCGCCAGCCGCTCCCAGCTCACCTGCACGGGACCCGCCTCTCTGGGTTTCCGCCCCGGGGGCTGCCCTAAAGTCCTTTCCCGACGCTACCGGTCTGCAAGTCTGTGCCCGTCTGCAGAGCGCGAGGCTGTCACTCACCAGCGGTGTAGGATCCCCGCGGCCAGGCACCCTCCCGCTGCTGTTTATCCTGCGATATCTGCCCGCGGAATCACGGCTCCCCGCGTCGTACCTCAAAACCAACCGCCTGCGATATTCTGTTTGTAGAGATCCAGATCTTTTTACATCTCAGGCTGGTTTCGTGGGTGCTCAGAGTGGTCTGGTGGATATCCAGCTCAATTCGGGGGACCAGTTGAAATAGGGTCCCCTACTCCTCCACCATCTTTCTGGTGATCCATATCCTTGAAATTTGTTAAGAAAGTAGATCTCAAGTGCTCTCACCACACACACAAAGGTAACTATGTGAGGTGATGAATGTGTTAATTAGGTTGCATGTGGTAATCACTTCACAATATATATGTATATCAAAGCATCATGTTGTACACCTTACATATATGTAATTTTTATTGGTCAGTCATACCCCAATAAAGCTGGGAAAAAGAAAACCCCAAAAAAATACTTTGGCCTATTCAAAGCAGAATATCCATAGATGTATATAGTTCAGGGACCAACTAAGAGTAGCTCAGCTTTTTCATGCAGTAATTTAATAGTAAAATGTGTGTGTGTGTGCATGCACGTGTGTGTATATATGCACACACATATATGCCCCCAAATCAATTTAAGAGAAACACATTTTTTGTCTCATATTATTGTAGGTAAATATTTTGTCTCAATCAATGTAAGTAGAGTGCCATAAAGGATTTTGCATGTTTAACTTCTGTGGAATAAGAAGAAAATAACTTTTAAAATATATTTTAAAAAATAAATGAGTTTCATATTTCACTTAAAAAATTGTAAAACACTTGGGGAGCCTGGGTGGCTCAGTCAGTTAAGCGTCTGCCCTCAGCTCAAGTCATGAATTCAGGATCCTGGGATCGAGTCCTGCATCCAACTCCCTGCTTAGTGGGGAGACTGCCTCTCCCTCTGCCCTGCCCCTCCCTCCTCCCCTCTGCCCCCATTTGGTGCTCCTGCTCTCTCTCTCTCAAATAAATAAATAAATTGTGAAACATGTAAGTAGATATATTGGTAGATATTACTTAGTGAGAGATTCTTTTGTGTGAAAATTTCTATATTTAATCTTGAGAAAAAGCAAAAAAAAAAAGTGTAATTAGTAATGCATTAACTCTGTTTTAAAACCCATTAAATTTAGTTCTCCATCTTATATCTGATGGCAAAATTTTGAGCTCATGTGTGATTCATGCCTCTTTTACAATGAAACATTTTGTTTCGCAATGACATGGGCAAAATTAAGTGACAACATTAATCCTTTATTTCTCTCTACCGGGATCTAATTTCTTGGCTTTAGGTTATAATCAGGGACAAGTGCTTAGCTTCAAGGGGAATGATATTTTTGTTTTTAAAATTCTGAACAGTTTTTGGAATACCATGAGCACTTCACAAATGTCAAATAATTGTAGTAATACAAAGCAGAAGGCTAGACCAATATCAACAGCTTTCCAGAGGAAATTCCTGAAACTTTACCCCTGCAAAACAGGAAACAGAAGGAGAGAGATAAAAGCTAACAGAATTGAGGGCGCCTGGGTGGCTCAGATGGTTAAGTGTCTGCCTTCGGCTCAGGTCATGATCTCAGGGTCCTGGGATCGAGTCCCGCATCGGGTTCCCTGCTCAGTGCAGAGCCTGCTTCTCCCTCTCCCTCTGCCACACCCTCTGCTTGTGCTCTTCTGTCTATCTCTCTGTCAAATAAATAAATAAAATCTTAAAAAAAAAAAAAAGCTAACAGAATTGGGCACCAAACCTTCAAATACTATTAAATATTTTAAAAAATAATATTGACTTTAAGTGAAAGTTTCTAATGTTTATGTTTATCTTCCACTCGTTACATGTTCGCTTCTGTGGATTTTCATGGACTAAAGAATTTATCTTTCCTACTCCTGGTTTCTTAAAAATTATCAAGCAAACAGCTTATGGTTTGCAGTGTTTGGTTGCGTATGAGAGAAACCAACCAGAGCTAAAAGGAGGTTTTATTAGAAGATTATTCAGGAGCTATGAAACCCAAAAACCAGAGTGCCATTGTTCTCAAGGAAGGAACTGCAACCAGTGACTTAGAGCCTAACAGAACTTTCCGTTTCTGTCTGTGCCTTTCCCCATTTTTTCTGTGGACCAGCTTTCTCTCTTTCAAAAGCACATGGAAGAAAACTTGGCACTCCTTAGCTCCTGAATTTATATGTTTCAAGTCCAGCTGCATAAAGACAGAATGAATATATCTCTATGAATCCCAATCCCAAGTTCCTGAAAGGGAGAATCTGAGCTGGAATAGATCAGGTGATCCTCCTGATCTATGTGCCTAGATGGCATCCCATCGTATAAAATGGCCGCAGAGGACCTTCTACCATGAATGAAGTGAGGAGTAAGAAAAAGATGATTGTGAATTGATCAGACTTCCAAATGACCGTGATTAATAGTAGACAGTTTTGTGTTTTGTTTTTAATCATAATAGACTTTAATTAGTTCCAAAATACCAACAAATATGTATTGAATGCCCAAGATGGTAGAGGATCAGTCTAAGCATTAGTGTGTTTTTGTTGTCATTTTTTTAATTGAAAGTAAAATTTAGAATCAAAATGGTATAAAATAGAAAAGTTCTAATTCTGCTTTTATTCAATGGTTGTGGCTGGGCATCTACAATTTACATAGTACCTTCTTAACATTCCACAAGTCTTAAATTATTTCTATTTCTATTTTGAGGTCCTTATTGCATATGTAACAGCAAAGAAATGTTATTTTCTTGAATTGGTTCTTCTCAAACTTTCTAGTGAATCAGAATCACCTGGAGTGTTTGTTAAAACACAGATTGCTCAGTCTCACACCCAGAGTTTCTGATTCAGTAAGTCTGGAGTGGGGTCCCAAGAATTCCTTCAAGGAATTTCCTCAGGAAACAAAAATGCTAACAAGATATAATATAAGCCCCAAATCCATACAAGGCAATGTTTTTCCAATAGTGGGTTGTGATATGTTAGTGAGTGGTGAAATCAATTAGTAGGATATATCCATCTTTTGGGGATGGAATAGGATGGAATAAATTTTATATGCAAGGTAATTATACTGAGAAACTTCTGTTTCACAGGACAGGTCCTAGCCATAAAAATGTATAATAAACTGCATTAAATCATTTTTAGAAGTGGATGAGATATAAATGATAACAAAACTGAATTATCTTAGAATGGGGCGTTAGGGTACTTTTATGCAAAATTATAATGGAGAAACAACCTATCCTTTAGCCAACCTAGAGGTGAATGATCCAACAGAAGAGACATGGGAGACTTGTTAATTGATAAGATTCTGCGTCTTTGAAGTGGTTCAAAAGTCATAGCACTTTTATGCTGGATGGAATATCCAGAATCATGTATTACAGTGACCTTTAATCTATGTTTCTAGACTTTTAGAATACCTATGGTATCAGTGGCTGCTGAGAATTATGAAATGAAGGCCATGAGAGTGGGGCTCTTGATCTCGAATCCTACTTCAATTAAGCTCTCTATCAAATGGATTCTAGAGTTAATTGTGTTTACTGAATTCTTTCTATGTTTCTAGCACTGTTCTAAGCACTGTTCTTCTTTATAACTATCCTATGAGGATGGTAATATAATCAACTCCCCCCTTTTCAGTTGAAGAAACTGAGGCATGGCGAGTTAACTTGTCCAAGTTTCCAGATTGTGTTCTTAATCATTATACCATAACTAACTCTCCCTAGAGAGCTACCCCAGACCACCAAACAAACAAAATAGTGAAAGGCTATTTCTGCCAAGTGGCTATCCAATGAGGGCTACATTTTCCACCCACACCTTTGCAGTTAAGTAAAGTAATGTGATTAGTTCCTACCGTAGCTTGAATAATGGTCCCCAAAGTTATCTAC
Source organism: Mirounga leonina (assembly GCF_011800145.1). NCBI lineage: Eukaryota > Metazoa > Chordata > Mammalia > Carnivora > Phocidae > Mirounga > Mirounga leonina. The sequence goes on from NW_023270268.1 coordinate 65,380,062, forward strand.
TTCCCAGTTTATGGAATCTGTGAATGTTAACTTTGTATGGCAAAGGGACTTTGCAGATGGGAGAAAATTAAGGACCTTTAAAAGGGGGGGGAGGGAATAAATCCATTTTTAAAAGATCCTGATCTAATTCAACCACCTAATTTAAGAGGGAGACTTTTATACCCCAAAGAAGTAAAATACTGGAGCCAGGCTCAGGAGATAGCTGCAGGAGATCCAGAGCTAGAACTGGGATCCACAGTTTGTTCAGTGCTATTCCCACTATATAAGGATTCAGCCAAGATCTTGCCCATTTAAACTATACTTTGACAACTAATGTCCTGGTGGGCAACATAATACCTTCAGTACAGTTTTCTCTATGAATTGAGCTACACTTGAGATTAGTTGAGGGGATCTGCAAAACATCCTGGTAGGTTCTCTTGCTATACTCATTTTATGAAGGAGGAAAGTGAAGTACAATAAGGATACATAGTTTTTCCCGTGTTACTTTTTTACTAAGAAGCACATTCAGGCTTTCCTCTCAGGACAGCCTGCCTCCAAAGCACTTCATCCACTTATGTTTCACTTGCCAGGTCCTCCATTGTCATGTTACCTTGCATTTGGAATATTCCTACTTCAGAGGCAGCTTTCCCATTTACATGTAATTTATCTAAGTTTAAGGCACACTCTTACATCTTTAGAAAAAAGTTCTGTATGCCTTGAGTGTTTAAGTGGAAGAAATAATAATGTTATGACTTCTCTTTAGCAGGTGGCTAAAATACATTAAGATCAAAGTCAGGCTTCACTTGACTATGTGTGTGAAATAAAAAATATCACTTTTATTAAAGCCCAAATTATGACAATTTCATTCCTTCCCTGCCCACCAGGGATTAGCCACCTATAGTCCAATTATTTCATAGAGTCCCCAGAACTCTGACATGTTTTCAGAATTAAATCGACCTACACTGTTTTATTCTCATCAGAGTCTGCCTATCCTACCACAGTTCCCCTTGAAAACACCAATGGTCCTACTGATTTCAGTGCAGCCAACCCCTGCAATGCTGATCTGATTCTGGGCTCTGGACAAAGATAAAGGGAACATCACTCATTTATATGCACCCTCCAACTGCACTCTGAATGTTATCATCTGAGTCTGAAAGTATTATTACTCATAATACAATCTGTGAAAGGTCTCCTGCAAGTAGTCTGCCCCTGTTCTTCAACCTCTCAATTCCTATCGGTGTTTGTACACACCAGTAAAGGAAATGTGATTACTTCTACTTCTACATGATTACTTCCAAGGGCCAGCCAACAGTCTTCAGACATAGAGCATGCTTTCTCCATACTTAGAAACCTGTCTCTATAGGAGTCATTATTTCCAGAGATGCAATGCAACTCTACTTGCCCCATAAAATAACCTTTGTTACTTAATGGAACAGTTGAACTCCTTAGAGATACAATTGACTAGTTATATCCATTTCAGAGGAGAGTGGCTGCTTGATATTCTCATAATAGAAAGTCTAGTTGGTAGTTTTCCCAGAACACAAGAACAATCTGCCCCAAAAGGGATTTCATAGAGTTTTGAAGAAAACTTTTAGATGACATTTTTTTCCACAACTTCTACCCAGCAAAGTTTTAAAAATTCTAGGATAACATTAGAGGGATTCTAAGAGATGGTCTTACCTTTGATATCTCTGAATCTATGTTGTAAATAGCCAGAAATCTAATTTCAACTGTACATCCTATATTCATGGAAAAAATTACTAAGAACAAGATGACACAAATAATAGAAATTTTATAGAAAATAACATTTGAGGGCGCCTGGGTGGCTCAGTCGTTAAGCATCTGCCTACGGCTCAGGTCATGATCCCAGGGTCCTGGGATCGAGTCCCACATCAGGCTCCCTGCTCGGCGGGAAGCCTGCTTCTCCCTCTCCCACTCCCCCTGCTTGTGTTCCTGCTCTCGCTCTCTCTCTCTCTGTCAAATAAATAAATAAAAATCTTTGGAAAAAAAAAAGAAAATAACATTTGAAAAAAATTTTAAATCACTGATTAAAAGAATTAACATAAAACTTTCCAAGAGTTATGGCTGAAGGATACCTTTATTTGCCTACTACCACTTTATATTTTAAAATCCTAATAACATTTTGGGAGCTTAGTTCTTCATTTGCCTTTTGAGCCAGTTTATAAGACAAAGAGATCAATTTCCTTTCTACTTATACCTCATTTTTGCCTGAAGCTGGTATTACCCAGTGTGATCACTATTTTATTCACAAAAGTAGCTTCAATTGACATTTAACTAATTCCAAAGAATTGAGTCCACCCTTGAAGAATGAAAACATATCACTAATAAGTACAGAGGGTGAAGAATTTCAAAGTACAATGACATCTCCAGAAGAAAAGTAAAACTTTAAACAATGTGGTAATTGCATGGCTTTCTAGAGTTATTAATTTGAAGAAGTAACAGATGTTTTCTTTAATAATATGGTTAAATCTTCGAAAGCCCGTTAAAGCAGGATCATAGTAAAGAATTGCATGAATGCCTTAAATAATTTATCCCTAAACATGTAAATACACATTACTGTGCCATTCTTTTGATGTAGGACCAAAAACTTGCATTTGTGTCCTGGTCCACTGGTGGGAATTCCTCTCATTCTTTCTCATCTATAATAAATACCCTGATTGCAAAGTCTCAGCTTCCATTTCTTTAAAGTGGAGTAAATCTTCAAGAAAGTTGCTCATTATTATGAGAAAAAAATACTTCTAAATTTTTCCTATTTTGAACTGCTGTACAGTCACATCTAATTCACAGCACCTTAACTTGAATTTTTTCAAAGCATTTAAGTTAGTTTTCATAGCAAAGATTCTTTCTATTCATATTCATTTTCATTGTTAAGAGAAATAATTTATTTATATACCTAAACATTTCAACTGGCATAAACAATGTCTTAAATAATTTGGCTAAGCAAGCAACCCCCCTTGGGAAAGCAGAAGTGAGTGGGTGAATCAGAGAAAATCCTACCATCCCTCAGATTCTACAGGTGTTAGAAAGCAATCAGTAGGTTTCACAAAGGTAACAGAGAGCTTACTTAATCCATGGAGTTGGTTAAATCAATGTTAGTTAAGAAAATTCTAGTATATTGATTAAGAAATTGTCTGTGTGTTTTGTATAAGGTAATATATGTTAAACAACCAACGTGAGAGTTGCACAATGAGGGTAGGAATGCAAAGAAGAGATCTCATTGGGTAGAAGTGGATAGAGAAGAATTCATGAATTTAGTGGAACTTAAATGACAAGTAAATTTAAATGCTTGAGGTGAAGAAGGGAAGAGACAAAACTGACCTGAGAGGGGGAATGTGGCAACAGGTGCAAATCCAGACATGTGTCAGATGTGTTCAGTGGTGGACCAGGATTAAATTACCCTGGCGGGGGAGGAGGGGATAATGGGGGTGGTCATGGGTCTTTCCTTGGGCTCTTCCAAACCCCAGGAGATCCAGGGAGCCCAGTCAAGGACTGTGTCTGTACTGTGTGCCATGTAGTACTTCAGCCTAATGCACACTCTCCCCCTTACCTCGCCACACACACAATTCAATTATACTTTGTCAGGCTTAAAAGCAAGATTTAAATGTACCGAGGATTCACCAACAAAAAGTGTTTGTAAAGCACACTAATCCAGTATCTCTCATGGAAGAAAAAGTTAGAAAAGCAGATGGGGGCAAAATTAAAATGTGCTATCAAACTGCCAGCCTAAAATTTTCAGGCTTATGTTTCAAGGTTCTGATAGAATGATTTGAACTTGGCTATGTCATGAGTTAAAAATCCAGGTTTTAAAAAGATTTATCTTTTTTTTCCCCTAAGTTGTACCAATTTGCACTAGCATCCTTAGTAAGTACAGACACTGTACTTGATTTTGGAACACTTCTAATTTTCTTTTTTAATACATTATTATTCAATGTATTTAAACTAAAACAAACAAACAAACAAAAGACAAACCACCCTTCTCTCACCCCTACCTCCACCCCTGGGAACCACCAATCTGTTCTCTGTATCTATGAGTGTGTATGTGTGTGTGTCAGATTACACATATAAGAGAGGTCATATGGTAGTTGTCTTTCTCTGACTTATTTTACTTAGTATAGTGCCTTCAAGGACCAACCATGTTGGCAAAATTTTATTCTTTTTTATTCTTTATAATGGAATAATATTCCATTATATTTATGTGGGCTATTATATATAATACAACATATTATATGACATATACATATATCATATATATATATATATATCTCACAATTTATTTATCCATTCATCTATCAGTGGACATTTACGTTGTTTCCATGTCTTGGTTATTATAAATATTGCTGCAGTAAATATAGAGGTGCCTATCTATTTTTGAATTAGTGTTTTTGCTTTCTTCAGATAAATACTTAGAGGTAGAATTGCTGGATCATATGTTAGTTCTATTTTTAATTTTGGGGGACCCTCCACAACATAGCTCCACAACAAAGAATTATCCAGTCTCAAATGTCCATACTGCTGGGGTTGAAAAACCTTTGTGAAGAAGAAATGCTTTAACATGAGTAAAAAAGATGTCTTAGAAATAAAAAATGGGGGAGTTTTGAATGAAAGTAGGGTAAGTTAAGTTAATAAAATCACCTAATATTTTTAAAATACCAATGCTCAGGCCCTCTCAATGGAATGGGACTCTGGGAGTGAGGTTGAGGTCCAGGAATCAGTATTTTCTAGTGCTTCCCAAGTGATTCTAATGGCATTGCAAGTTGAGAACTGCTGGCTTAGATGAAACCACTAATAGGTGGAACGAGGTATGAAATTGGACCATGAGTTTTTGTTTTTGTTCCCCAGAAGCAGACAAGTGAGTGTTAAAGGCCACAGTGAATTTCACATTAAATTTTCTGCCTGGTGAGGAAGTCATTCTACACCACCTACTGGAAAGAAGTTTAGAGTAGCAGCGGAGGTATATGACATGGTGCTGCCCCAACTTTTCTCATTCATGGCTCTGTTTGGGTCAGAAGCATGACTATTCATAGCAACAAGTTATTTTGTGGTTTTATTTTGTAGGTCAGGATTTTAAGCTGGGTTGGGATAAAGATTTTTGAGTAATTCATTTAAACACAAAATGTCAATACTTCAGTAAAAGGAAATTAGAGAAGTATATAGAAGACTTCTGTCTTAGCTCAGGCTGCTATAACAAAATACCATAAATGAGGTGGTATATAAATAACAGAAATGTATTTTTTTGGAGGCTGGAAGTCCACCATCAGGGTGCCAGCAAGGTGAAGTCCCTCTTCCAGTTGCAAACTTGTATAATGAAGGGCAGAGCAGAAGCAAGCCCTCTTGAAACTCTTGGAGGGGAATTAACTAATCCCACTCATGAAAGTACCCCCTTGTCACCTCCCAAAGATCCCTCTTCCTAATAACCATCACATTTGGGGTAAGATTTCAACATACGGTTTTGGGAAGGACACAAATTTTCAGTCCATAAAAACCTTAAAGGTCTATGAAGAAGAGTATAGCATGAAACCAAAGGAAGTAGCAGGAAATTGAAGAGGAGTGAGGTTGGAATGGCAATCTCTGAGTGAGAGATTGGTGAGCCCTTGCGCAGAGGAAGGACCTCATCTTTGAAGTAGAGGAGGTGGGAAGAAGGTCTTAATGTTTCAAAGGAAAAATAGTAACATTATTTAGAAGAATAGCATCAGAAGTGCTAAGGACTTTCAAGGAACAGAAAATTGCAAATGTTCTTTTTCTTTTTTGAAAATAACTTCTTTAATTTTACATGATATGTTTAGCAGGAATTATTTCAGAATAATTGATAATATTAGAAAAGCACAGTTCTTTAAATCCTTGCGAGTCAATGAGTGGTCTGTGGACCAGCAGCATCAATATCACCTGGGTACTTGCTAGAAATGCATAATTTGCAATTTCAACCCAGATCTGCAGTGTTTTGGATGCACATTAAAATTTGAGAAACACTGCTTTGAATTATGGAGTAGATGTATATTAAAACAAAATGATTTTTGAAAACCTTTTTATTTTATATTCCAATTCCAGCTTAGCCTGAAAACAATTTTAAAAGACTATTTTATCTAATAGATACTTTTTCTTACAAAAATGGAGAACTGGGTGTTATACGCAAACAATGAATCATGGAACACTACATCAAAAACTAATGATGTAATGTATGGTGATTAACATAACATAATAAAATTTAAAAAAATCCAGATATGGAGGGCTGAGAATAAAGAGGTGTCTTCCACGGGGAAAAAAAACGCATAAAGAATATTTTTAAGCTCTAACATATCTCTTTATGCATATTTCAGTGTAAAAATAGGGTTTGTTAAAAAGAAGCTGGATGGAAAATAAGACTCTTGAAGAAAAAAAACATATCTTTCTTATCTGTAAAGCCTAAATGATTAGATACCTTCCCCTGGAGTTAATATGATAAGAGCTGGTATTGTTTCACAATGGAATTTATCAAGATAATAATTTTGTTGAAACTCAGATTTTAGAAGTACTTGTATATAATCAAGGTGTACCGCATTTTATGGGATTGGTTTGCTATAAGGAAGCTCTGCAATAGTTTACATGTACCGCATTTAATGGGATTTGTTTGCTATAAGGAAGCTCTGCAATAGTTTATACTTTGCATGGAATCATAGTATTTTAATGCTGGAATGGATTTTACAAATGACCTAAAATTATTCACATTCAATTCTGCAATTTCTTCCTGTCTATGAAATGAGGTTTTGATTATCAGTGTCACTTAAAATATGTTTCTCAGAATTGAATCAAGCACCAGATCTACAAGCAATGATCATTTTCTATGATTTGGAAACTATAGTTTGATTTGTGTGGCCTAAAGATTCCTGTTAGCTTTGTTATTATTATGTCTGTTTTAACATTGTTTAGTACCATTTGTTTAAAACTATGGTTAATCTAAACTATCAGAACACTTTCCCATAAATTCTTGCTAAGAAAGTTCTCTACCAAGCTAGGCTTCTACAGTTGATTTTCTAAAAAGATAACCACTATATTACCAGTAGTTTGGGTGTAGGATTAGCTTGTTAGTATTTGTCAAGGTAAATTTGAATCTTGATTCTGTTACTTCTCATTATCAGCTATCCTTCCATGTTTGGTGTCGTCTATAAATTTTATACATTTTTTATTGCCTTATTTAATTAACTGACCAAAATGTTCAAATGTAAGGGAGTGCTCTACTAAAGTCAAGATATCCTCGGTCTCTGATTCACTAATAATAGCAACCATATTTTTTAAATTAATTTTATTTTATTATGTTAGTCACCATACATTACATCATTAGCTTTTGATGTAGTGTTCCATGATTCTTGTTTGTGTATAACACCCAGTGCTCCATTCAATATGTGCCCTCCTTAATAGCCATCACCAGGCTAACCCATCCCCCCACACTCCTCCCCTCTAGAACCCTCAGTTTGTTTCTCAGGGTCTATAGTCTCTCTCATGGTTCGTCTCCCTCTCCTATTCCCCCCCTTCATTTTTCCCTTCCTACTATCTTCTTCTTCTTTTTTTTTTTAACATATAATGTATTATTTGTTTCAGAGGTACAGGTCTGTGATAGCAACCATATTAAAATCAAATGAGTTTGGAAGAAGAGTTCTATGTGATCTCTGCTGGCTTCTTCTATTAAGTTTGTTACTTTCTGAATGCAAAGATGCTAATTTATAAGCAATGAGAAAAAAATATTTCTACTATACCTTTAAAATGGAATAGTACTCATCAAAATTTCAAAATGCAGAAACACTTTAATATGTTTGGTCAGACTACAAGTCAGTCCGAGTATTAGCATCTATTGTTTAAACAGAGTAAAAGGCTACATAGAGAGAGGGTGAGGTGTGAGCAAGTATGGTTACTGTGGGGGTAATAACAATGTCTTAAATTATGTTCATGTTAAATCTCAGTCATAACATCATTTTACTGTAAGTTTTTTTATTTAATTAACTTCTGATTTTATAAATTATAGCTTTATTACTTCCGGAGAAAATGATAAAAGCCTCTAAAGATTGTTGAATGTATTTAAAATAAGAAAACTGCCTGGGTCAGATCCAATAATTAATATTTCCCTAATGAAAATAAAATGAAGATTTCTTATTATTAAACAGTATTATATGCTATCTTCATTTATTAATACTGCTTCACCTCTCCAATGTACCTTTTATTCAAAGATATAAAAGTCTGTTATAATTTGATTTCTATTTCATTGATGAACAAACTGGGATATCAGAGGTGTAACAACTTTCCTTGAATTGTATGTCCCATTAACGATGAAGGTAGTATTATTATTTTAGAAGGTACATTTATCTATGACCTCTGATATCAAATAAGCTAACTCCATTCTTTATCAAATTGCTGATGGCCCCTGAAAGCGTTTCTAGCTGGAAAATCCATAAGTTCTGGGACCAGTTCTGTATTTCTTTTCCCCATCATTTCTTTAGATTCTAGCATTAAGTACCTAGAATGTAGTAGATATTCAATAAATATTTGTTGAATGAATGTACCAATGAAGTTTAATATATATGACTCTTTCATTTAGGAAATGACTCATATCGCAAAGTCCAAATACATAAAGTTTACCTATTCCTTCAACTTGCTCCTGTTTTATATCTTCTTATGAGTACTGCATTTGTGCTGATCTCAGTATACACAACTCCCAGCTCTTCACACACGAACACATGCCTTGCTCAGTCTTGTCCATATGAAATTGCTCATGCTTGAACTGCCACCCGAAATGAATTGTTTACCACCAAATTTATATAGAGAAATGAAACAACAGTGAAATACGTGTATCATGGAATTAGATACCTGAGGTCAGATATAGCTCTTTGATTTACTAGCTATGTAACATTGAATATGATATTTTATCTAGATGTCATATTTTCTCTATCTGTATATGGAAGATTATAATAGTTTTTACCTCATAAGGTGTTGTAAAAATTAGGTTAACAAAATTAACTTTATTATATTTTCTACTATATGTAAGGTCTTGTTTTCATACTCCCCTGTGCTGTTCAATCAACCTTCCTTGCCAGCTTCCTCCTTCATCTCCTCCATAATCCACCCCAGCTCTCTTCTAGACCGATAAGATTATCAATATTTCCCCACTTACCAAATCTAACGAACTTTCTCAGAACTTGCTCGTTTGTCCCATACACAGTTTTAAAGACCCCACTGACATTGTAAAAGCTCCCTCCTCTAACTTCATAGCTTGCTCCAGGATCTTTTTCTACTTCTCTAGACTGTATTTCTATTTTCAAGACATATTTTTATTCTCTTCAAGATTCTTACCTTTTTGTGGCCATTGGTATACAGACATTTGGTCGCAAAAATAAAACCAGTTATAGTTTTGTTTTCATTATTTGTTCTGTATTACATTTCTTCCCATATGTATGCCCTTCCCTCCACTCTGATTATCTTTAATCAGGTCATTGGCTGCCTATATTTGAAAACATCTGTCCAATTTCTCCTGGTCCTACAGACCTCACACACAGACATGATCTGCCTAAATCATGTGTTCTAATTGTGTGTCCTTCTCTTGATCACAAATTTTTAGTTCTTTCCAGTTGCCAACAAGCCTCTACTGTATTTGGTCTATTCACCTTATTATGGACTGAATTATATTCCCCCCAAAATTCATATGTTGAAGCCCTCACTCCTAGTATCTGAGAATATGAGTGTTTTTGGAGATACGTCTTTCAAAGAGGTCATTAAATTAAGATGAGGTCATTAGGATAGGGCCCTATTCTGATAGAACTGGTGACCTTATAAGAAAAGGGCACTCAAAGAGACACCATGGATGCATTTGCACAGAAGGAGGATCATATGAAAACATAGTGAGAAGGTGGCCATGGGCAAGCCCAGGAGAGAGGCTTTAGAAGAAACCAAACCTGTTGATACCTTCTGCTTGGACTTCTAGACCCCAGAACTGTGAGAAAATGTTTAAATCACTCAATCTGTGATATTTGTTATGGCAGCGCTAGCAAACTAATACACATCTCTTATGTCCCTCACAGTCCCCTGCTTTAACCAAAACTAGTTATTATTTCCCATTCTGTGATTTTAATCATACCATTTACTGACTCTCAAATTGCTAAGACTCTCTTCCCATCAATTAACAATTTCAAAAACTCATCATTGTGGAACTTCATTGTGGAACATTTCCCAAATCTGTCATGAGTGTGACTTCCCAGAGCACTTTGTTTCACCCTCCTTTATGGCACATATTATCTTATATCTTGGGATAGGTTATAGCTGATCATGTGCATATTTATATCCCCAGCTAGGAAGCAATCTCCCTGTTAACAAAAACCACATCTAGCAAGATGTATGTGTATGTATCACCTCTATGCTTAGAATACCAACTCTATGGACAAAGCAGTGCTCAATGTAATGAAATAACTACTTGTTCATGTTCCCAGGGTCTCATATGTGAAATCCCATCAATACTGTAAGCCCTAGAAAGCAGGAATCAGGTCTTCTCAAAATACATATCTGGAGATACAGTTAGTAATGTGTGTGTGTTTGTGTGTGTGTGTAAAAATCAATGTGTACACACACATACACATATGTATTTGTGAACATATGAACATGTGCAAACAAAATGATGCTGGGTAGGCTTGTAGCAGTTGTTAACTACTGAGTTCTTCACAGTGAATAGCAAGTATAGTTAGTACCTTGACCAGTCTTGGCTAATCTTGAGGTGTGTGTGTGTGTGTGTGTGTTACAAGTGCAGAGGAAGCTGCTGAGGGGTTTTGCAGGAGACTTTAATTGCCCTAAGACTGAATCCCAGAAGAGTTCTATATCAGCCAGCTTTTGCTGGGTTATGGTGTGGTAATAGCCCTCCAAAATCTCCATTCTTGCAACATTAAAGGTTGTAGTTTCACTGGGTCTCTGTTCCAGTACCCTTTCCATTTTTGCCAGACAAATGTCAAGTTGAGGGAAAAGATCATCAAAGGACCTCACAATACATTCTAAAGCTTTTGCTTGGATGTGACATATGTCCCTATTGCTCCTATCTCATTGGCCAGAGCATGTCACATGGCCAAACCTGATGTCACTGATATTATATTACCCCTGTAGAGAAGCCCTTTATCAATAGGGCTATAAAATACTTAATTTTGAAAAAAATATGTGAGGGGTGCCTGGCTGGCTCAGTCAGTAGAACATGCAATTCTTGATCTTGGGGTGTCATGAGTTCAAGCCCCACATTGGGTGTAGAGCTTACTTTAAAAAATGTGAAGGGGTATGTGGGTGGCTTAGTCAGTTAAGTGTCTGCCTTCTGCTCGGGTCATGATCTCAGGGTCCTGGGATCGAGCTCTGCAGCAGGCACTCTGCTCAGCAGGAAGTCTGCTTCTCCCTCTCCCTCTGCCCCTAACTCCCCATCCCCCTCCCCTATTCCTCCTACTCATGCTGGTGCTCTCTCCCTCAAATAAATAAATAAAGTCTTTTTAAAAATGTGAAAATCAAAAGAAGTAGAGAAAAATCCTAGATTCCCATTGCTTCCTACCCCAGCGTTTTCCTCCCTGTGTTTTCTTCTGTTTACTCCTCATCTATGCTCTTTTCCTAACCCCACAGCAAAAGTGATTCACTCTTGGCTCTTCAGGCAGGCACTCAGGTTTGTTTATACAGGCATGCCCATCATTAGGGGAGAAGAGCATGTTCCAAATGTGTACAAAATACTGATCTTCACTCTAAAGGACAGATGGTGCTTTGTAGAGTTAGGGAGAAACGCAGATTGACGTAAAGCAAGGGGAGCAGGGATATACCTTCTGCATATAATCACCTACCCAATGAGGAAACAGATTTACTTCACAAAACTTAGGATACTTTCACAGTTTTAGATGTACAGACAGTGTTTCTTAGGAAGAGTTGAAAACCCCTTTTTAAATTAAAGCCTTTTCTTCTTTTTTATTGACTTAATTTTATTAATTTATTCAGTTATTCATCCAGGAGTATTGAGCATTTGCCCTGCATTACTGTGTTCGACTATGAAAGATACTAAATAATTATTAATTAAAATATCTAACAGAGGCCACCTGCGTGGCTCAGTTGGTTATGCCTCAGAGTCCTGGTTTCAGGTCAGGTCATGATCTCAGAGTTGGATTGAGCCCCATGTCAGGCTCTGCGCTCTGTGTGGAATATGCCTGGGACTCTCTCTCTCTCTCCCTCTGCCCTCTCTTGCTCTCTCACTCTCTCTTTCTCTAAAATAGATAAATAAAATCTTTAAAATATCTAACAGCTACTGAGTATTATGTGCCAGTCACCATGATACGTACATTACAAGATGAATGATTTCTTTAAATTTTTACAAAACCTGAGAGATACATGCTATAATTTCATAGTAGAAAAGAAAAAAAGCTTAGAGAGGTTATAGGTTACATAACTTTGCTGTGTTTGCTCAGTCAGAAATTGGTAGAATTGGAGCATGAATCATGGTCTCTGACTTCTGAGCCCAAACTCTTAACCACTAAGTGTACATAGTTTACTTTTTTAGGAATCTTATTATCTAGTTGGTAATGAGTGGAATCAGGAATTTCTAAATATCTAGGTTAAATAAAAGTAGTATTTGTAAACTGAGTTCCATAAAAGAATAGAGGAAGGTAGGAGTGATTAATTCTAACAGGCAACAGAAGGGAGGCATGAGAGTTCTTCATCAAGAAGGCCGTGGCTCAGCTGAGCATAGAAGATGAGTAGGAGTTCCATAGGCAGAGGGCATTTTTGTGACTCAAGTAAGATGTGACCATGTGGACAGGACAGGGCACAGATCTGAGTGATGCTACATGAGGATACCTGGTGGGTTAGAGAAAGTTGGGATCACAAGGGAACTTAGAGGAATTTGAACACTTCTGTGGAAGAACTACATCCCCACTAAATCAACTTTTGTATGGGTATTATAGGAAATATGGAATGGGAGCTTTAAAGATGGCTAAAAAAACAGGACTTCAAAAAAATTTTTGTAATCAAAATATAATACCTTGAGAACAAATTCTGTGATGCTTAAGGCCAATTCAGTCTTTGAAGTTCAAATGAGCATGAATGCAATTAGCTATTTGCTTTTTCAAAATGAGGATAGATCTGTCTAATGTAGCTTGTAATTTGCCAATTGTATGTAAATCATGTTCTCCTGAAAATCACTGAAGTTATACAAAGGGAAGGTCCTTTCAACATGTTCAACCCGAAATACTGACATTGTTTTTCAAAATATTATTTGATTTTTAAAATTTCAACATAATACAAAGGCATGAAAGTCTTCAATTGAATTAAATATTATTTAAATGCCTTAGGAATAATTCTGTTAAGGGATCTACACGTAGTATTATCTGTCCCATACACCACATTTCTTCCCACATGTAGTCACAATCTTTCTATCAGATTTTGCATAACATTTGAACTGCTTATTAGTTAAACCTTTTATAGCAGGTAAAATGTTAAATGAAAAACTTGAATTTGTAAATTAAAAGTTGGGCGTCCTCAAAATTTCTTGCTTCTGTACGCAAATAGATGAGTTTGTTGATGATTCATTGCATTTTCCATTCAGAAGCATTTTATCTAGTGCCATTAGGTTACTGTAAAAAAAATATAAAAGGCTAGAAAAATTAATACCATGTCTCTCTAAAATTTGATGATGGGACAAGTAGATAAAATCTGAATCTCAGCCTTCAAGGTCAAAAAGGGATTTCTTGCCTGATTCAATTACTGCTCAATTTGATAGCAATAAAGGAGTTAAGAGCATCTCCTATAATTTGGCTAGACTTTCATTATAAAAATAGAACACATTAACAGGAAACCATTAAACACAATTTACGTGTGAATAGCCCCCTTAGTGGAAGCTTTGTTTCTGCCATTTACAGGATAAAGTAAAGGTAACTGTTTCACATCAATTACCAGTCACTGCAGACAACATACTTTTATTAACTCTGTGGTAAAAGCATTCATATTTATATTTCAAGAATGACACAAATCCATTCTTTTCAGTATTAATCCACATCCCACACAATTACTGCCTTGACATTTATTGGAGTAATAAATTGGCTTTAGTGTTTGTTGGCTTTTCCCCTCCTTTGACCAACCTATTGTGCTGTATTGTATAATGTGCCTTCTCATTTTTTAACTGACTAGAGGGAAAATGGTTTCAATTTCACATTAGTGAATGTGGCCCATTTATTTTAATTTCCTTGGTACCCCTAAGAGGAAAAAAAAAAAACTGTCTGTATTCAGAGTTTCAATTCAGAACAGTAGCTATAAACACAAAATGCAAACTAGTTTTGCAGTTTAAAGCTTCTATTTATTGTCAAAGTTTTAGTTTATGTTTCTTGGATCCATAAGTATGCTGAAATGAAATGGCTGTAGCTGTGTGCAATGAAGAGACCCAGGTTCAAGTCTATAGACTCTGCTTCTCTCCCTCTCTCTCTCTCTGAAACCATAGGGCCTTGGCAGTTCTCTTAACTTCTCCAGGTCTTATCTCCTCATCAGTAAAATTGGAATTCTACTACCTCTTTTCAGAGTTATTGTAAGGGTGAAATATAATAACATATATTCAACAATATTCATTGAAGCTTCTATTGTTCTAGACACAGGTCTAAACACAAATTACTTCAGCAAACAAAACCTAAAAAGATCTCTTCTCCCCTGGAATTTATATTTTGTCATATAAGAAAAACTGCAGTTTTATGGTATAGAGTAGGTTCTAATGATTTCCAGACCTTTCCAGACTATGACTATAAAATGAGATGGCATTTCTTTTAAATGGCAAATTTTGATAGATGTCAGACAAAAACTTCTCTTCAAAGTATCATCCAGTGCTGCTACAAGCCCCCAAGGAGCCATCTGGTATAAACTCAGAGAACTTGCTCAAGTTCTCTCCCTCTCTCTCCCTCCTCAGGTCACTATGACAGTTAGCTTATGCTGCTGAACTTGTGCTTGGCACAACCCTGTATACTCAAGGTGCCCCTCACCGCTTCCCTCCCTTATCTACACCCCAGCCCCAGGGAATACCAAGCCCGCATCACCCTATTGCCCCATAGACAGAAAAAGAATTTACCCCAACTCCATTCTCGATGAGACCCATTTCTCTAGTTCTTATTTTCAACCCTTTGATTTAATATCTCTTTCTCTCTCTCTCTCTCTCTCTCTCTCTCTTCAGTATGAATGTCTGGGAAATCTCATGGGTTTCAGAGGAAATACCTTTTCCTACTCAAAGGGCACATGCCCTTATCCTCAGCTTCTGTCAGAGCAATTAGCAGAACTTAACAAAGCATCCTCTATCACTCATTCTTGACAAACACTATCAGATGTCTATTGTCCATCCCACATCCTCTTTACCATTTCTCCTCCAGTGAAGGAGTTCTCCAGTTCTTCCCACAGTCCTTGCCTCAGCTCCTTAGCTTTGAAATCAACTACTTAAAGATTTGCAATTCTATCTTCACCATCGTAGTTTCAAAGAAACTGGGGTCAAAATTTGGTCGTAGCTCAGCCCTAAGATAAGAGCAACAAATGGCCTACTCCCTTTTACAGATCTTTGTAATGTTCAATAAATTTTTTTTGATAATGAGGTTGAAATTATAGGTACCACTTTCAAGGGATGTAGTAGAGATGCTAGATTTGGGTATAACAATTAACAACCAAGAGTTTTTCTTCAGTCCTTTGAGGATTTTTGAATGCTATTGTAGAGGAGGAAACAATTTCCTATTACTTTTCTGAGCTCTTAGTTGAAACCCGGTAATAAAAGACAGAATAACAAGAGAAAAATAAACAAGTTGATTAACAAGTATACATGAATACATGGGAAATACCCAGGGAAAAATGAGTAACTGTTTTAGGTGGCGTATAATCCCACTTTATATAGCATCTTCAACTAAGAAAGGTAAATCTGTGGAGAAATGACAGGACAAAGCAGTTTAATGCTTCAAAGGGCAGAGATATAGACTAATTAGTAAAATTTGTTATGTAGATTCCTTCTCCAAACTGATATGGTCTAAGGTTTCCTCTGGGGACTAATTTTTGTCCTTTTTGGTAGAAAGGGGAGGAAAGACACCTGCTTTTAGGTGTAAATGTATATCCCACTTTTAGGCAAAGGGAGGAGGGAGAAAACTACTTTTTTTTTTTTTTTTGTATCTACTTTTCCTCAATTGCTTTCAGTTCAAAATAATCCATAGGCCAAAGTGGCATATTTTGGGATAGCTCAATCTTCAATGGTAAGTTACCAAATAGAGCACAAAGTTTAGATTAGATCAGTAAAAGTGAATTAGATAGTGAGAAGTGAAAGCAGGTGGTGCATTGATACTTATACATAGGCAATAAATGCATCAAAATTGTCATCTTCAAATATAAAGAGCAGCTTTTTGCAAAAATGTGAGAGGATACTAAATTCAGAAATGAGAATAACTTTAAATTGTGATGCACATGACAGGTGAAGTCTTTCAAATAACTCCTCCAGATTTTCCACAAAGCAGTGCATATTGAATGAGTCCAATTCTTGGTTAAGGGTATTTGGGAGGGATGATAACAGGCACTTGGGATTTTAAGTGTTCTTGAATAAACTATTTCCAGCAGTCCTTGCACTGTTAGTATTTTATTATGAAGAATTTGAAAGTTTCTAATGCTGTATGATTTACAGATACTCTTTTCCCTCAAAATAACAACACAGTTGAATTTAATACCAATATGCTCAGAATTGGCCAAAATCATTTTTAAAAATGCTAAGATAATAGTATTTTAGTAACCCAGTAGCAATTATATTAGTGAGTGAGTTTATCTTTCAGAATATTAAATTCAGTACAATGATGTGAACTTCTAATTAGCTATAAGGTCATCTAGCAATTGTTTAATATTATTGGTAATTGAATAGAACTTAAAATTCCACACTAAAAGACAGAATTCAAGAACGTGTGATGCCTCAAATGCATTCTTTAAGCCAGAGAAATCATCCGTTTTTCTATTCTCATCTTAAACTAGTGTTTATTGTTTTCTAAAGATATGGTTGATATGCTGCATGTTTTAAGTGAAGTGAAACATTATCAAAGATCTTAAAAGTATTAAAAAGTTAACAAGATAGTTAACAGTGCTTCACAAAATTGAAAGCAACCCAAACCCTATGGGAAATGAAAAAAATAAATAAAAATGGCTTTGAAATATCTTAGAATAGGTAAAATAGGGGCAACTATTGGTGGCTCAGTCGGTTAAATGTCAAACTCTTTATTTCAGCTCAGGTCATGATCTCAGGGTCGTGAGATCCAGCCCTGTGTCAGGCTCTGCACTGAGCAGGGAGTCTGCTTCCTCCTTCTCCCTCTCCCTCTCCCTCATCCCTCTGCACCTCCCCCTACTCATGCCCTTGCACTCTCTCTCTCTCTAAAATAAATAAATTTTAAAAAAAGAATAAGTAAACCACATTGTACTATGTAAATGTGTAAACATATGATTTATTATTTTTGTCCTACATAATAAACACCAAACTTATTAACATACTAAACTTTTTACTATATCATCCCAACCTGCCTTTTCAGATTTTCCCAGGTTTTGCTTAAGTTTAAGTTACATCTGGCAGTTGCTTGTCCTGGAACCCATCTGTATCATTTCTCCCTTTTCACCATCTGTCAACATTTTACTTACTGTTCAAGGCCTTATTTAAATGTTAACATTTTAAGAAGAAATAATCACCTACCCTTATCTGATACACTTGGTGCATACTTTTATTAAATATTTATTACTGTCTCCCCATATGATTGCATTTCACTCTTTACTTTCACTCAATAAATTGTTAGGTTCCAGAGGAGAGGGACCATGCTTTATCCCTCTCCTTAATCTCTTAATGTCATAAATGATAGAGCTTTTGGAGCCAGACAAACAAGGTGGGATTTTGAATCCTAGTTCACAATTGTTATGCCCCATAGCAAGACCCTCTGTTTGCTCATCTATAAAATGAAGGTATTAACCTACCTCTTAAGCTTTTTACGGCAATCAAGTGAGATACCATGTGAAGCACTTGGTGCAGTACCTAACCCTGAGAAGAAGCTTAGTGAATGGTGATCAGTATTCTTGAGGAAAGGGTAGTAGAAGGGAGTTCATTTCCAAGTCTATCAGAGCAGTGGTGAAAGTGCAAATGGTAAATTGGGACAGGGCTGATGAACAAACTGGGTAGCTGAAGAAAATTTCCACCAGCTCACATATTTGAGTACTTCTCACAGGGACAAAAGCATGGTCTTATTTATTCTGTGTCTCAAAATGGCAGTTTTATTGTTATAAACTACATGTTTGCTCTTTATTCCTATAGTTCTTAAGATGAAAATATGTTAAGCCATTATTTTAATTTTATGACCATCAGTTTAGAAATAGCACATTATATTCTTACAGAATTATTATCAAATTATATACTATACATAAAAATATTTGAATATTTAATCATAAACTCGATATAACTATAGATTTTAAAGGGACCTAGTTTTTGTCTATCCAACATCTCACATTGTACAGGTGAGAAAACAGAAGACAGGAGAGGTTATGTAGCTTACCCAAGGTCATTACACCAAGTAACAGATGAAAAAAAACTAGAACTTAGGTTCTTTGAGTCTTTATCTAGTGTTTTTAGTGTATATGTAGCACATAAGTGACACTTGTTCACAAACCATTAAGAAAGCACATGCCAGTGAGAATAAAGAAAATAAAAGAGAACAGAAAATTTTGGAAGAGGAAGAAGAAAGGATGACTGAGAATGATCATCAAAGGGCTGGCAAGATATTGGAAAACAGGAGAGAATAATGTCTGAAAGGCTAAAGCAGCCTTGCAGGAATAGCAGATGTGACCATGAGACAGAATACTATATAAAGTTGCAGCATCCCTGACCTTCCAGGAATCAGAATGCAGTATTGGGCTGCAGTAATATGTCCCCAAGAGTTCTGAATAATGACCAACAACTGTATAAGTAGCAGATGCTCCAATTTGAACCTAAATTGTGTTTGTTTATCTTAAGTTTGAGACATAGTTGGAAATTTAGAAATGTAGGTTTGTCAGAGGACCTTGAGAGCGAGAGTCAGAGAAATTTCTGGGTTATAACTTATCCTACGGTAAAAGAGTTTAGGTGTATATGGGACAGAGTCCAAGGGTACAAGTCCAAGTGCAACTCAGACTGTTATAACCAGTTCCCTCTGGAGTCATGGCTTATTCACCATAGCACTGTAATGAAAGAGCTGTCTCATTAAAATGACCATGGGACATTGAGTGTACAAGACACCAGCACTGGGCTGGCAACTGTGACTAGAGCTGGTTATGCTGGCGTAGACACCAGCACCCTCATTACTGGGCATCAGCAGACAGAGATGCCAAATAAAATGGCAGCATTCTCTGTGGATACTAATAATTGAGTTGCTGGTTTGGGCGTTGAAAGCTATAAAGACTATCCCCCACTTTAGGGCTCAGCAAGAGAGGAGGACATACCTGAAGCCACATAGCTGCCAAGATGACTTCCTCACAAAGAACAGTAGAAATTCCCAGGCCACCAGGGAATAATACCACTTAGAGTCTTATTTTGCCAGGGGCATTGAGCTGGGTTGGGAAGGGAGCAGAGAAGGGAAGGATAAAGGAGGTGGAGCTAGGACGATATTATTGAATGACTTATTTTAGTATGAGGGACTGGGAAAAGGCTTGATGGGACCTGGGGAAGAGAAGATGCAGCTCTTAACAACAGAATGCTAACATTAGAGGAAGAAGACCTATGTATGAAACAAAATCTAATCAACAAGTAACTAACTCTTACAAGGTTTACGGGGGAGGAAAAATACCATTTTCCTCCACCCTTCTAAGTTCCTGGCACAGGACCCTGTAACAAAAGAAAGACAAACAAGAAAAAAACATACATGTTTATTTAATATAAGTTTTACATGACATGGGAACTTTCTTAAGGAAATGAAGATCCAAAGAAGTTGTTGACCTGAGTGTTTTTATGATCATTTTGATGAAGAATGGAGAGTCATAGAAAATATGATAAGATGAAAACAAGTGTAGTAAACTGGAGAAAAGAGCAAGGCCTGTTTGTTCAGATTCCTCTTCATGTCTTGGAGATGAGGATGCTCCTTTTCTTTGGGTATAGGGAAGGCACTTTTCACATGAGAGTTTTATGATCCATTTCAAGGAAAAATCAGAAAATCCCTTCTGTACATGCCATTTCTCAAATTCCTCCAGCTTAAAATATTCAGTGTGCCAAATTGCCAGATTTGGGAGTAGCATGTCCTGACCCACATCATCTGCTACTCTATCGTTAGGGGCCTTGAAAACTGTAGGTATTCCTTATTTGAAGGATGAATTTAGTTGATAGATGAATAGATCATGAGCTCAGAGTGTTAATACATTATTTACCTTGTTTTTCCACCCTTTTTTCAGCTAATGTTGGGTCTAGAGCTGTTTATTTTATTTTTTGAAAAGCTGTTGTCTAGGACTTTAACAGAAGACAATGGAGACAATGGTTGTTCCATGGACATTTTATTCAAAATCAGGTTCATGATGCAGATATCTATATTTAATCTCTGGAATGTGTATAACAAATCATTTCTTTGACAGACTGTCGAAGTATTTTAGTTCGTTGAGAACCGTTCATATGAGTTGTCTCTTTAGCAGAATCATAGAAATTGGTACAGTTTGTAGTCATTTTAGAATGGACTTATTTAGAAGGTTCTACATGATGTCTCAAGCAGTGAGAGTCCATAGTTTCATCTAGAAACATTCTTAAAACAAAAATAAAATTGCCTTTAGAGGACATACACAGGGTTCTCCATTTAAGTCTATGAAATAGTCAAGGGATGTTGATTGGTTCCCTCCACCCCCACTTTTTCTTTTCCTCTGCAACCTCATTTTCAGACTAGGAAGTACAGAATTGAGTATTACCTTTAATTATAGTAGCCAAATACTCCTGAGTATAGTTTAGATCCCATACAATGTGCACTGTGTGTGTGTATGTGTGTGTATTAACTTTAATACCATATTTTTTAAAGATAGGACCAAACCAATAAAAATGCATATGAATTTATTTTGGAATGTAAGAAAAAAAAAACTGAAAAATAGCCCTAAATATAAGCAAATATTAGCTAAAAGTATGATGGCCATCATGCTGTTAATAGTATCAAAATAGGAAACTTCCAAATGTCATAAAAAGTGAGTATTAATTAAATCATATATTCAATAACACCATATATACAAGCAGTAGTAAAAAATAATATTATTGAATTTAAATAAGGAAATGTGTTACCAATACATCTATATGTTATACAAGTAGTTTACAAAATTATATGTATAGTATGATGCTATTCTTTTGCAAGTAAGTACTTCCAAATATCCAAATATAACTAGAGAGGTAGACAGAAAGGCACCAGTCTCTTCACGTTGAGTATCCCTGGATCGTCAAATTATCAGTCATTGTTGTTTTTCTTCTTACCATTTAGGTTTTATCACTTCATACGAGAGAATGGGAAAAGTTAGTTTTCACAAAGAAAAAACCTCCAGGGGTGCCTGGGTGGCTCAGTCAGTTGAGGGTCCCACTCTTGATTTCGCTCAGGTCATGATCTCAGGGTCCTGGGATCCAGTCCCAGGTTGGGCTTCCCACTCAGTGGAGGTCTGCTTGTCTCTCTCTCCTTCTGCCCCTCACCGTGTGCACTCTCTCTCTCAAATAAATTTTAAAAAATTATTTTAAAAAAGAGAAAAAAACTCCAAAGAGCTTTATTTTCTTTCAGTATTTGGCTTAAACTGTTTACATAAACTCTAGTTACACACTAGAGCAAATGATTGACTGCTACCATAATAATAACTGGTAAATAGCAAGCATGATAGAAACCATTCAAACAATAAACCTTGATTCTCACTGTAACTCAGCCCTCAGGGTCTGTGTCATTAGATTGTATATGATGAGTTAAACAATGTTCAATGGCTTGCTCCTAAAACTTGAAGTAATAAAGCTTCTAGGTTGGAGACTTCCTGTTACTGAATTTTGTGCTGTAATGTATTGGGTTATGTAGCTTCTGTTCTTCTGGTATTTTAATGCACGTGTCTTTTTGAAATTTTTGTTAAAAAGACAAATATCTTGGATAACATAAGTTTGTAGGTCACACATCCATCTGAACCTGTCATTTACCCAAATTGCAAAGCCATCATGTGTAATTTGTCTCAATTAGCGATTTTATAGTTTGTAATTAACTTTACTGTTAATTGATTCTCTCTGTAATAAATGCTTGAGGAAGTAAAATGAATATGATGTGATTTTTTTTTTTTTTTTTTGTCAAAGAGAAAAAATTTGACTCAAGGTTTGAGCAAAAACTGCATTGTCTTGGAAGGACAAATTTTTTTTCCTGCCAAAAATGACTCCAAGTGATTGATGGGAATTTGTACCAGCTCTTTTTAAAGATTGGAAATTATGTAAATAATTTTAGTATTGTTTTATTTTTTACTTTTTAATTTTTTTCTCATTAGAAATGCAATTTTACCTAATTCTTTAAACATTGATGTCTAGGTCTTGATGGACTACTCTTCCCAAAAGATGTAATTAAATGTGCTTGCATAAGGAAATCTATTACAGTAACAGTTTGAGGAAGCCTGTATAAATTTGTAAAGGATTAATTTTATATTACATCTGAGTCATTCACTAATGCAAATGCTAATTTGAAAGCTTGGCTTGTTGTTGAATGACTGAATATATTTTAGTGTAGCAGTTTGGGTTATGCTCTTTAGCAGAGGAGAAAAACTTTCAGTTTAAAGACCTCATTATGCTTATGAATATTTGGAGGGATGGGAAAATGCAATTAGAAAACAATACCAGCAAATTAGCATACGTATCCTTACATGAATATTTGGAATTCAAAAGTAATTTTGTATCCTTTAATTGGCGCTAAACTCCAAATTTAAGGGTGTGGTCTGTGTTTTTATATTGCGCAGCAGATTCAAAGACAGGAAAGGATTGAAAGTACATACTCCAAAAGGAGATGAAGCACAGGTAGGGAGGAATACATTTTCCTCTTACAGTCCCAGGCTGGGTCTGCAAATTAAACCAACAAAGACAGATTAGCAGGAGAAAAGCATACAAATTTATTTAATGTAAGTTTTACATGACACAGGAGCCTTCATGAGGAAATTAAGACCTGAAGAAATGATTAGCCTGAGCATTTTTATTCCAGATTTGATGAAGAGTGGAAAGTCATGGAAAGCCGTGATAGGACAGAAGGTAGGAGCTAAGGGCAATTCACTGGGGTTTGAAACAGCAGGGCTTGTTCATTCGGATTCCTCTGGATTTCTTCCAACTTTGGAAATAGCATTCTCCTTTCCGATGGGTCTAGGGAGGGCACCTCTAGGGGGGACCCCATGAGGATCTTCTGTCCTGCTTCAGGGGACAGAGAGGAGGTCAGAGAAGCCTTAGCACCTGCCATTTCTATGACTTCCTTCAGGGCAAGGGATTTATGACAATTGAATTCTTTTGGAAGCTCTGCTTTTAGGCAGACAAGTGAATTCAGGAACTCAACTGCTTTCAGTTCAAAATAAAACTGATGTGAAAGTGGCTTCTTCTGGGGTGTCATATCCCGATCCCTTTTGAGCTCCATTCCTTTCCCATAACTGATTTTACAACTGAGTGTATCTCTTTACCCAAACATTTCCCCTCTGTTGCTCTTTTCCCTTGATTTCTTGCTTTTGATGAACCTCTCTTGCTCTGGTCCCTGGTGGCTAATGGGCTGAGAAGAGTGGGCCATGGTGAAGACAAGAAGCTTAAAGCAAGATTGTGTGGAGAGAGAAATACATGTACAGTGCAGGTCCCCACAACAGTATTCTCTATCGTCTGGTGTCTCTGAGCAGCGATTTACAAGGACTGATGCTGGTCAGTGATTATGCATTCATGGGTGAAATGGAAAAAAAGTAAGAGCACTATAATAAAGTTTTCATAAAGCTGCATATATTCAATTTAAAAAACTGTCCTTTATTTTGAGATTATAAAACTCTCCTTTTTTGGGTCCCTTTGTTTAAGAATGGTGTTGATAGAAGAAAGTTTGTTTTGTTTTTTCTCTTCTGGAGAAAGCAATAGGATAGAAATTCTGTCTTGGTTTTCTAAAAATACATATATGTCTATTTTAATTTTAACTTGACTATTCTACAAAATACAATAATCTTGGAAGCAATGTAATAGAAACCAAGAGAAGACAGTTCGAACTCTCTCAGCATTCAAGTGAAAATGCACACCTGGGAACTGCCAACCGTGATGGTTCTAGCCTTGTGGATAAGGCAGATCTGAAAGAATAAATCTGTATGCAGAGAAAAGCAGGGAGAGAGAGGGAGGGAGAGGAAGAGAGAGAGAATGGGTGTGAGAGAGACTGACAGATTAGGAAAAAGAGAAAGATCCAGTGGTCATCACATTTCTGGTTCCTGATCTCTGAGTCCAGCTCTTCTCTTAATTTTAGTTACCTGAAATAATTTATTCCTTTTTTGCATGCGGTGGTTTGAGTTGGGTTTCAGTCCCTTGCAAACAAGAGTGTCCGGGTGAAGGAGTTTCTGGGAAGGGCAATTTCCAGCCCCCTGTGACGGGTCTTTGAGCAATGCCTGCAGGCAGGTATGGGAATAAGAATCCCAACCTGGGTTAGTGGGCACAAGTCTGAGGGGAACCTCCCCTGCTGCTTTCCTCTTACTTCTATAGACTCCATTGCTTGGTGTTCTGCAGATGGCTAGTAGGTGGTGATCTCTGCCACCTTTGACAAATTTCTGATGCTCCATTTTCTCTCTAGGTTTCTTGATGAATGCTTGGTTGATTTTCACTTAGAATAGTAGATCTCTTTTAATGTCAAGCACTCCCTGGCAGTCAGGTGAGCAGCTCATGTCTCTCCTCAATCCTAATAAAGCATCTCCCTTTGTTCAGTTTGCTTTACACAGCGTTTTGCTCTGAGGCTGAGTTGAAATTTAACTTACGTTTATTACAGTGACATAAAACAATCCAGAAAATCCCAGATTTGCAAGGTGAGAAGGAATACATGAGCATGTAATTTTTCAAAAGCTATAAATACAGGAACAAGGAGATTCAGGGCTTGTATGATTTTTAACACGTTATTTTCATATACTTGTCTGAGATCATATCTTGGAAATCCTTGATTAAAATATGTCTGGAAAAAAAAATTAAAAAAAAATAAAATAAAATATGTCTGGAATTATTTCCATTTTTCTGCCTTCCCTTCTAATGACACATAGTTCTCATATTTCTCTTATTTTAAGGTCAATTAAATAATAAATCCTCCTAAATTCAGATTCGAGTAGTACATAATTTGCAATAAGTCAAATAGGGAAGTTTTTGTAAATTTATGTATCTTTTCCTTCATGAATTAGAAAATGTTTTTTACAGAACAAAACAATGCCCTAAGCATGATTATTAAGGTAATAGCTAATCACCACATCTCTCTTCAGGAAAATAGGTTATCTGCTGGGCAGAATTAATTATATTTCCAGTAATGAGAAAGAGGCTAGGACTGGGGACACTTGAAGTCTATGGTGACTTGTAATTATGTATGCATTGTAGTAATAATTAAAATTTAAATTTTTCAGTCAGTCTTACTGTTGCACCAACACAAGATTACACCACATAAAAATCTTAGAGTTGTTTTCAAAATAAATCCTGATGGTTAGAGATTTTTAAATTTTTTTCTGAATTATTTAACAGTGTCACATCAGAATGCATCTCTAATGAATGCCATTAAGTCGACATTTTTGGCCAGAAGTGGGTTATCTTGTCTCTTGAAGGATAAATTTCCCATTACTAAGATACCATTTATGGAATTGTTTGTAGGAAGATGGAAGAGAGAGTCATATTTTTTTAATTTATTTTATTTTTCAAAGATTTTATTTATTTTTGAGAGAGAGAGAGAGAGCGCACGAGAGAGCACCCACATGGGCAGGAGCATGAGTGGGGGGAGGGGAGGGAGAAGCAGACTCCCCGCTGAGCAGGGAGACCGATGTGAGACTCGGTCCCAGGACCCTGGAATCATGACCTGAGCCAAAGGCAGATGCTTAACCGACTGAGCTACCCAGGCACCTGAAAGTTATCTTTTTAAAACAGCCAAGAATATGGACTCCAGAAAGTCAGAAAAGAGCTCTGGAATGGAAGTCCCCAGGTCAATTGTTGAAACGCTACTGACCATGAGTACTAAGGCAGAGCTAGACAGAGGTTGGGGAAATTATGGCTCTAGATCTTCTTCTGGAAAAACATTCATCTGACATATAATGTATTACTTGTCCCTGGTACAGAGTTTCTCAAGATCTTTTGAATCTGCTAAGTACATTCCCGCTTGCTATTGCACTTTCGAAATCTTACAGGACCTGGAAGGGGGCAGGAAGGGGGCAGAAAGGGGCTTCTGGAGGTGCTGCTGGTGGTCTTTTAGATCTGGGTGTTGGTTTCCCAGGTTTTTCACTTTATGAAAGTTCATCAAGCTATAACTTAGGATTTGGGTGCTTTTTTATGTATTTAGCATACTATAATTTCACTTAAAAAGGAAAAAAATCTGAAAGGAAGCTCTATTCGATATGGAAGAATTACACCCATAAATTACTGGGAGAGGGAATCATGGATAAATAAGGAGGAAAAGGAAATTTAAAAAAAGGACGTAAAAGAGGCAACACGCCATTGCCCCAGCGTGGCTCCCTGCCGCAGCTCATGTTTACTGAGCATCTACTGAGTGCCAGGAATCTGCTCTGTGTTATCAGTATTAACATCTCATTCAGTTATCCACAAAACTTGGTGAGTTACATTGATCATCTCCACTTTACAGATGAAAAAACAAGGAGTTCAGCAAAGTTATATGATTCTAGGAACACAAACCTGGTATCTGCCGGAGCTGGGGGTGGCCTGGAGACAGGCTCCTTCTCCCAGGATATATACAGTGCTTTTCGGTAATATTCGGAGCTCGCTCTTCTCAGGCCTCTAAAATGCTGGCTGGCATCTGCTTGCTGTTTGCAAGGGTGAGGAATGGGACATGGGTAGAAAGGCAGAGAATGAGTATCTTGAAATCTCAAGGGGATTAATGCCCATTACTTCCTTTGAGGTGGAAATCCATCATCACAGTGTGGAGAGGCACTGCTGTTAAATTCTCTGCCCTCTGCAAACAGCCATCTGTCTGAGGTCTCCCTGAAGTGGCTGCCGTCCAGGATGACTGTGTTGCTGTAGTCTTGGAGTGGTTGGAGCACTGTAATGTCTATGTTAATCGCTGGGAAATAGCAGCCGCCGCAGCCAGACCACTCCAATGGAACAATCCGAATCAGGGTAAGTTTGAGCAAAAAAGTCCCGCTGACTGTGTGATGAAGAGGCAGAACGGGGAACAGTGACAGGCCCTCCAGTCAGCAGCTGCGGCTTTTATGTGAAGGGCAGACAGATCTGGAAAATGGGAAGAGCCAACTGTCAATAACACTTGGGGGCGGGGTTCAGGGCATCTCCCTGCACTCCTTGTATACCACCCATCACAGGTGGAAACTTAGGGAATAAAAGAGGCTTGTAACATCACAAGGCACAGGTGAGTACATGTGGATACTAATGTAGAGACAAGAGAAAACTAGTTTTTATTGCAAACATCCAAACAGGGCACCAGGGGTTTTCTTTGTTCGCTCCACCCAGAAGTTCATCACTCCTTGGGTGTTCCTAGCATCCCTATAATAATAACGTGGACTTGACCATAGTTAAACTGCCATGGTAGAGCATAGATCATCGATAAGTCAGCAAATATTTTTTAAGTATCTACTGGGTCTAAGGATTGGAGTGTTAGGGATTTGGGGGAATAGAGAGAGATCCCATGATTCCTGCCAGTAAATGTTAGCCTGCTAAATGAGTATTACTGGTAATGAGCATTATAGGAGCACCACGTCTCTCTTCAGGAAAATAGGTTATCTGCTGGGCAGAATTAATTATATTTCCAGGAATGAGAAAGAGGCTAAGACTGGGGATACTTGAAGTTTATGGTGCATATATAACAACTCACAGAGTCACGCTTTCTATATCCCACTGAGAAAAATATTCTCTTTGTACACAAGACAGTCATTTGTATTTGGCCCTCCGTAGGCCACCCCAGGGAATTTCTGGCAAAAATAAAATAAAATAAAATTTTAGCTATCATTCAGAGCCATGGAAGAATCTGAAGTCTTCTTTCACACATTGAAAAGGCTGGTAAAAGTTAGATTGCCCACCAAAGGGTCACCACGAATGATGTCAAAAACACCGATGACTCCCTGAATGCTTTTATCTGCTTATTGACAATATAAGATTATGACTCCCTGAATGCTTTTAACTGCTTATTGACAATATAAGATTACCACTGTGCGGTCAATCTAGCTGTCATTAAACTACAGTCGGCTCTGTAGCGATGCCATTTGGATTTTGTGGCATCTTCCACTTAGAAATCTTTAAAAGAGAAAATAAGCACATTTCATTTTTTCAGCATTTGCTTGCATACGATAAATAAAAGTTAAAGGGTCATCTCTAAATCACTCCCATCATTTTTCATGAACCCATACTGTTCTTTCTTTCTTTGGCTCTTTCTGGCCAATAATACCTCTTCTAATAGTAATAATGGTAACTGCTACTTAGTATAATGCCTCCTGTGGCCCAGGAATTAGAGATGCTTTACCCATATTATCTCATTTAACTACACTCTCAGTTCCGATTAATAATAAAACTCTGCAGATTTTTCTAGAAATTTAACTTCGAAAAACTGATTAACAAGCATGTAGGCCAAACTTAGATTTTCCAAATGAGGACACCAATAATACTGAGAATCATTAAATGCCTACTTTATAATCTTTTGCTTTGTTACAAAAGTATGACTTATACATGACTCAAAAAGCATAACCAAGAATACAAAGCATATGCAAGAAAATTAAGATATTCTGTTTAATGAAGGATATTATACCCGAAGCTAAAATAAAGATAGGCAGCTTAAGATGGCAGAAGATATATTCAGCACTCAAAATTGATAAAGGGGATTGTTATCTAGAACATACTAGAACTCCTTCAAATCAACAACAATCCCAAAGACCTCAAGAGAAAATGGGCAAAGTATTTAGAAAAGGAAAGTGCAGAAAGAGAGGCCCAAATGAATGAGCATATAGTAACTAAAAAAAAGTGCAAATTAAAACAGTGAGAAGGCATTTTGTATCCATCAGGTTGGCAAAAACTGGGAAAGTGAATAACTCAAGATTGCTAAGGATTGTGGGAAGCTGGGCTTATTTGGGTGCTGTTTATAGGAGTGTAAACATGAATAGCCTTTCTGGAAAAAAGGTTATCGCCAGAGAGGAGCACTTATAAGACTGCCATATGACATTGGTTACACAGCAGAACTTAGCTACGCAAAACTCCTATATTTAAAATGTCACAAAGAAACAGCAACTAGTATTTCGTGGGAAATATCTTCTTATAGGAGAGAAAGGAGGCTATTTTATCAGTAGTTTCAAACCCTTTACTAGAAATTCAAACCAGTAGAAAAGCTGAAAATTTTTTTCAGATATAGTTATATGTTTAATTCTCTATTCCCAGAGGCCAAAGACTATGTCCATTATTGTGCCCTGAATGTATTTGATACTAATAAATAGTTTCAGATGAATAAGTGAATAAAAAAATTAATAGAGATATGTATATATATATACATATATATACATATGTGTATATATATATTAGGGGGGGTAGAGGGAGAGTGAGAAAGAGAATCTTCTTTTTTTAAGATTTTATTTATTTATTTGAGAGAGAGAGAGAGGGAGAGCACAAGTGGGATAAAGAGCAGAGGGCCAAGCAGTCTCCCCACTGAGTGTGGAGCCCTATCCCAGGCTGTGCTGGGATCATGACCTGTGCTGAACGACGTCAGATGCTTAATGGAGACTGAGCCACCCAGGTGCCCTGGGAGAAAATCTTAAGCAGGCTCCATACCCAGCGCAGAACCTGACATGGGGCTTGATCTCACAACCCTGAGATCATGACCTGATCCAAAATCGAGAGTCAGATACTTAACCAACTGAGCCACCCAGGCACCCCAAGGAGATAATTTTTAGAACCCTAATACCCTATATGTACATACAACCAAATGGCTAATCTTAAAAATAATGAGTTAAAAAAAAACCTCAGCTAAAATGTAGACTACATCACAAACATTAGCCATATAAATAAAGAATAGATAAACATACAACATTGTTCCATATTTTACAAACATAACTCAGGTCATAAATCAAGCATAATGGAGTATAAGGTGGGGTAGGTTGGATTAAAGAGATGGTCAGGGATAAAAGGAGGGAATAAATAAATAGCATTAGAATACTTGTCATGACCATGTGGCATGAACTATTAGTAAGGGTTAACCCAATTCTCTGCACTTGAGATCGAATAACCAAACAAAATTCCCTCCATTATACAGCTTTTTAACAGGAAAGGCAGAACTTGAAGCTAAGTTAGAAGACTTTCAGTCCCTAATTTTACCCTCTTTCTGTATTGTGTACTGCTTTTATACTAAATAATGCCATACTACATTCATGCAATAAGGGTTATTATAATTTAAAGGCACTTATTAAGCAACACTGTGTGCAAGAGATTGATTGAATCCTAGGTGTTCAAGAAGAATATAGCTTAGAAGGGTAAGCCAAATAAAACTTGTCTAAGTTAGGTCCAGGTTCATTAAAAAAAGAAAGAAAAATTGATTTTCACTAAACCTTTAAAGCAGCATAAGCTTATCCTAAAGTTTCTGCATAGTATAACACCCAGAAGGAATTCCTAAAAATGTTATTTACCCAGTTGTGTGGCCAACCACCAATCATCCTGACAACTGCTTCCTCCAAAATTCATCTGCTGTATTCTCTCAACAGCTCCAACTTTCTCTCTCAGACCCTCTTCTCCAACTTCTGGATTTGTTTTAGTTTTTCCTCTTCCTAGTATAGCTACTTCTATTTCTTATTTTGAGCTCTTCAGCTCCACTTATAACCCTAATTGGCAAAACAAAAACCTAGCAGGTAGGGGTCAGAGGGAAAGGTTATAAATACTTACACAGGGCCACAATCCCTTTGGAGCCAGAAGTATTTCAGTATTTCAGTATTTCAGATTTTGCAGGTTTTTGGAAGAAATATGGTACATAAAAAATACCACTAAGGAGACTGGGCTGCACTAATGTAATAAAAATTACATTATTTTTTCTCTAACAAAACATATGAATATTCACACTCTATGGGATAACGATGTCAGGTCAGGTCAAGTTTTGCCCCCAAATAAATTCAGATTGGGTCAAGTTTTGCTGTAAAATAAGTTTTTAAGAGCTTGATTTTTATAGCTTTTTGAATTATGAAATTGAGGATAAGGGAATGTGGTTCTGCACATCAATCTCAAGGCTCATAATCATGAGTTAATTTGTATAAAACAAGCATTCAAATGCTTTTTTCAAGACCAGAAGAGGCATAAGAAAGAGGGGTGGGGGTGGGTAGAGATATACAAAGAACAAATGTAACAAATAGAAAAGGTAGATAGATACTAACCCAACAATAAGCAATAATTACTTCAGTGGCTAGTAGTCTAAACAGACCAATTGAAAGACAAGTTCTGAGAGTGGATTAAAAAAACAAGCCTCTAATATATGTGTCTATAAGAAACCTACTTTTAAACACAAACACTTAGATAGTTCAAAGTTAAGGGATGGTTGGGGCGCCTGGGTGGCTCAGTCGTTAAGCGTCTGCCTTCGGCTCAGGTCATGATCCCAGGGTTCTGGGATCGAGCCCCGCTTCTGGCTCCCTGCTCGGTGGGGAGCCTGCTTCTCCCTCTCCCACTCCCCCTGCTTGTGTTCCCTCTCTAGCTATCTCTTTCTGTGTCAAATAAATAAATAAAATCTTAAAAAAAAATAGTTAAGGGATGGAGAAAAACATGCCATGCTAACCATAATCAAAAGAATGCTAGAGTAGCAATGTTAATTTCAGAAGTAGACAATTTCAGAACAAGGGAGATTTTCAAAGAGGAATATTATTTATAAAGCATAGCCTAACATCGTGACAGATTTTTTTCACTTAAATTATCTCATTTATTCTTCATGAAAATCCAATTAGTATATAACATCTGCTCCATGTTTGAATATAAGGATTAATAAAAATGCAAAAAATAGCATTGCGTCAATTTTCTTTTATTAATACATTGAAACAGCAAACAGAAAATCAGCATTTGAAAACTGCAAACACACTCAACACACCATTATGTTTGTTAGTCTCGTATCACATTAATTATTGTCACATGAGCCTAGTCAAAACTGTTCACCGTATTACTGCTCGCAGGTAGGCAGGAGACCTAGGGAGATGAGTGATCAGCAGAACCTTTCACACTAGCCTGTTGCCATGTATGGTATGTGACCATCTTGTCTCAGAGGCTACTCTTTCTGGTAGCAATTTCCACTGTTTCCCAGTGGCCTGATGTGTTTGGTACGTGCTTAGTATGTTTCATCCGCCTGCCAAGTTTGAGTTGTCTCCACTTGATGCAGCTCCTGCCTTGGTGTCCTGCAACCGTTTATCATCCACAAACATCTCACGCTGCAGAGCAGAGCTAGGAGGAGTGTGGCTTCAGTGTTGCTGGGCTGGCTAGAATCCAGGGTCTCGTTGCCAGTGATCTGTAATTCTCCTTCATGAGGAAAAGGGCTGATGGTGTGGCTGGTGGAACTGCCTGAGAAATTCACATGCTGCCTAGTCTACATCTGGTTATCACTGCCCTGTACTTCAGTATTTCAGGCTACTAACCTCATTCATGGTTACATGACCCTTTGGATCCCCAATCTTCTATACTTTCCATTACAAAGCAGGTAACATATTATTTGGTCTGATGTGGGAAATGGCATGGTTTACAGTATGAGAGAGTTGGATACCTTTACAATAATGAGAGAGTTGGTGTCTTTTCATTATTAAGCGTACTTAGCAATTCATTAACTTATGCAAGAATCCCAAACATTAATTTTACATTACAAATACTATTTTTTTTTAAATTGTCAATCAACTATAGAACCTTAGCAAATAATACCCAGATCAGACTTCAAAAACAAAATGAAACAAGCAAATAGTTGAGCCTGGATGTTGGTGCCACAGGCTTCCTCTACTCTTCTTGGCTTGGGTTTTTTGTACATATTAGTTTTATTTAATACACTCTTATGTAGTGATTATTATATGCCAGGTACTCTTTTAGGTCCTTTACAAGTATGAACTCATTTAATGCTTGTAACAACTGTATGAATCAGGTACTATTATTAGCCCTATTTTATTGACAAGGGCACAAGAAGCTGAAGTAGTAACATACCAAAGTCACACAATTTGAAAGTTGCAGAGCTAAGAGTCAAACCAGGCAGAGGCCATACATAATCAGAGTTGTAACCACTTCTGTGTTATATCATCTGACACACAATAGTGTATTCCCAGTGGTGAATTTCAGTACTACTTCAAGCCACACTCTTAACTTCTATGGAAACATTTTATTACTCTCTCTAACAAATCAGGATAAGGACACCCTAGATGTTTATTGATTGCAGAGGAACTTGACAAGGCATAAAGGAGTTCCGTTTTGACCCCAAACTAACAATTAAGTGGGACAGTGAAGTTTAGTGAGTTGCTCATAGAAGCCAAATGAGATTTACAGTGTTGAGAGGAACAATCTGACAAAAATTCTATTTCCCAGAGTCACACTGACTGGACCCCTTGGATAAACTTAAAACAATGTCAACTGAGTGAGGCAGTGTGGTGTAGGTGAAAGACAATAGGATGGGGATCACAAGTGCAAAGTTCTAGCCTTTCTCCTATCCTGGAATAATTGTATTATTTGGGGAGTCAGAATATAACCCTGGTTCTGAGTTGCAAACAAACTGGGTCAATTCTGGAGGCAAGCAAACCAAGTCCCCAACCTGGCTTCCCCATTTCCTCCCTGTGCATCTTTGAGGGGTATGAACATAGCTCCTTACTTTCCTTTCCTTCTGCCTTTTTTTTTTTTTAATTAACTGATAACATCTAGCTGGATGAAGCAAACTTTACTTAAATGTATTTCTTTCCCCTGACAGCCAATGAAATTATAAGTAGCTATATAGTAAGTACTAGCTTTGTAACTAGGTCCAAGGCTATCTTCTGGGAATACAAAGAGCAGGAGTCTAGGTTCCTGTCTTCAAAAGCTCAGTCTAGTGGGAAAGATAGATGCTTAAGTGTGCTGAGGTGGATATAGGTCAAATTGTTAGAGATTGACAAAGAAAAGTAGTACAGAGGAAGCTTCACAGGGAAGATATTTTTTCACCTGGGCTTGAGAATGAGTGAACTGGGGGGCCCACTAGGGGGTGAACAGGATCTGAAGCTACATGGCCCGTGGGAGAAAATGTGAGAGCAAGAAGCCTGTAGAGAGATGGATAATGGAGCAGGTAATCCCACGGATTACGAAGTGGCAGGTTAACCACTGGGAAAGGTGAATTTATCAACGGTCCTCAAGGTGTGGTCTGGGCAGCCTTAGCATCACCTGGGAACTTGTTAGAAATGCATTTTTCATGACCCACATCAGACCTGCTGAATCAGAAACCCTGGGGATGGGATCCATATATACGTGATTTCACAAATTCTGCAAGTGATTTTGATGTAGGCTACATCACTGACAAGAAGTAAAAAGCAAAGTTCCTGAATACTCCCTTCTGTATGAATCCTGTTCCCTCATTTTTCAGCTGGCTCTTCCAATGTGTTCCTTTTATGCAACTAGAGACTAATAGGATAACCCCAACCCTGATTAAACATGAGGAAGTTTGAATCAAATTATAAGTGTGGAAGCTGAGAATTCCTAGGAGAAAAACTAGGGAGCAAGGCAGAAACAAATTCTATCTGATAACCCTTAGTATTTATGGAAAGAGGTTTTAAGCTATGCTTAAAGGCATGCTTTCATTCACCTCTGTTTATGTTTCAAAACTGAGTATGGCTAGTGATATTTTCTCTGTATGCTCAATTCAGAAACAAGTGTGCCACCTTACTGTCAAAGGGATGATCTCCACCAGTGTGACTAAGTTTGAGAAAACTATCTCTTGATGTTAGAGATCACCAGGTTGATGAAAGCAATAGCAATGTAATGTTCCTCTGAGCCAAAGGCTCAATAACATAGAACTCATGAGGCGCCTGGGTGACTCAGTCAGTTAAGCGTCTGACTCTTGATTTCGGCACAGGTCATGATGTTAGGGTGAGCATGGGACTCTGAGCTTAGCAGGGAGTCTGCTTGAAGATTCTCTCTCCCCCCTCCCCCCCACCCTCTCTCTCTCTAAAATAAACAAATCTTTAAAAAAAATAACATAGAGCTCATGGAACAAGTATATTTAGACAGTGCCATCACACAGAATACTATGTATTAATAAGCACGGTGAGGAAGTAGGAAGGGAAACTCTAGATATTAGCTAAGGTTGTTAAGGATGAACCTGATTTTAGTATTTCAATTTAGGGCAATAAATTTTTTTAAGGGTAAACATGTCACTAATGCTATTTTTTGATTTCTTATACCTTTTTTTTTGCTCTGGGGTAAACCCATGAAAAGAGTAATTAATAGCAACAGATGAAGGCTAAGAGAGTGGTTTTGAGCATGTTAACTGGGTAGTAATTTCAACAATAACAAAGTACAAATGACAGTGTGATGAAATATTATTGAAGAAGGGTGTTATGAGGACTGTGGTTTTAATAGACTGAAGGAGGAATTATTGATGCAAAAAGTAAGGGCAGACATGATACCTGATATTAATGCTTCTAGTAATGATAAAAATATATTGAATGAATTTTATGACACAAATACATTTGCAAATATGGAAAATTATGTTTCTTATTCAAAGAATGTTATGAGGCATGAAGCCTCCTGAAGAATATTAACTAAAATAAGGTAATAAAGAGAGAATGTGATAGTGTAAATTTGGACAATATAATTCTCATCGGGTTTTAACTCTATAAATCTCATTTGGCTTCTATGAGCAAGTCATGGAACTTTACTACCCCACTGGATTGTTAGATTTTAGTCAAAATTGACATTTTTTAATGCAATGTCTAATTATTCTGTTGCTAGTGGACAGTTTTTTTTTTCCACTCAGTGTACTAAGCTGATTCATTGAGGTGTAAGCCGTTTCCATCTCCCCCTTGGCTCTCAACTCATTCACCATATCAAAAGGAATTAAACTATATCCTTTGTCCTTCTTGTGATGTAGGAAATGAACTCTACTTGAAATACTCCAGAAAAAGATTCTCTGCAGTAAACCACTTCTACAACTTATCCTAAAGATGGTCTTTGCATCATGTAGTGCATACTAATAATGAAGTTTAATGCCAAACTTCCTTTATCTTTCTTCTACAAGTACTGTTCAGATCGCTCCTGCATATGCCTTATCTTATGGAATATTTCTTCTAGGATACCTAATGAATCTATCATTGGTTAATTTAAGAAAATCCCTTTCTTCCAAAAAAAACTAAAAATAGCTACTACAAAGAGTTAAAGACTTGTTTTGGGGAAAAAAAATATGTTCTGGGTCTATAGCAGTCCTAAATCTCTTAAGCTTCTTTTCCTGAGTGTCCAGGTTACCTTCCATAAGCCCTACACATTCTTTTTTTTTTTTTTAAGATTTATTTATTTTAGAGAGAGAGGGAGTGCGTGAGTCGGGGAGAGGCTGAGCATGGAGTCTGATGAGGGGCTTAACGGGGGGTCAATGAAGGGCTCAATGGGGGGCTTGATCCCACAACCGTGAGATCACAACTCCAGTGGAAACCAAGAGTTGGACACTTAACCGACGAGCCACCCCGGTGCCCTAACCCTACACATTCTTAAAGAGGTCTTCCATCTCCTTTTCTAGGAAGCTGAAGAACTAAGGAAATATAGTCCAGCCCCTTCTATCTTTTTCTGTCCATACACACACTACCCAGTAATACTTGATTAATTTGCATTTTGAATTGTTCTTTAATTGTTTCATGTACCTAAGTCTTGAGAAAAAAAGCATGTGGCATTTTTCTTGTATAGGCTCCATACAAATTATCATAGTCTTGAGCATCAAAAATTGCTCTTTGAATGTAAACATAATTCTCTTAGCTAGCTCTAGTTTCAACTGAAGTTGTTACATATGATATGAGTCTCTTCAGGTTCCAGAAAACAAGAGAGGATCCCTTAGAAGCAGGTCATTTAGGAAGGAGGCATCCAGCCTTCAGTGCTGGTTACCGCATAGTTTTTACCTAAAGATCCTTAAGATCATTTTTTTTTTTTACCTCAAAAAAGTTGATCTATGGGAAGGACTGTCTAAAATCCTTAGGTTAATATTTGTATTTTTAAAATCTTTTCATTGGCTCCAAGTGACTTTTTTTTTTTCCCTTAAGGATGAAGCATTGGCGGGGGATGGGTTAGCCTGGTGATGGGTACTAGAGAGGGCACGTACTGCATGGAGCACTGGGTGTTATATGCAAACAATGAATTGTGGAACACTGCATCAAAAACTAATGATGTAATAGGTAGCAGGAGGGGAAGAATGAAGGGGGGGAAATCGGAGGGGTAGACGAACCATGAGAGATGATGGACTCTGAAAAACAAACTGAGGGTTCTAGAGGGGAGGGGGGTGGGAGGATGGGTTAGCCTGGTGATGGGTATTGAGGAGGGCACATTCTGCATGGAGCACTGGGTGTTATGCACAAACAATGAATCATGGAACACTACATCTAAAACTAATGATGCAGTGTATGGGGATAATATAAGAAAAAAAATTAAAAAAAAAAACTAATGATGTAATGTATGGTGATTAATATAACATAATAATAAAATTTTTAAAAAGGTTTGTTTAAAAAAAAGGCATTAGGTAAGAAAGATAAGTCGGTGAAGCCATTGGAGCTTACTCCTTGCAAAGGACAAAATATATACACCTGAAAAATGAAAACAGCTATAGAGTGCTTTCCAGGACAAACAAACACAGCCGGGATTCCTGGTAGTGAGGGTACCAAATACCTGGAATCATTTGTGTTCGTGGTGCCTTTGTAGGCCTGTGACTGCCTGTACTTAGGAAGATAAGGAACATTGAGTGGTAACAATTTTGTGCTTAAGAATGTGGGAAACTAAAGTAAAATAGGCAAGACCTTCAAGCTGCAGCAACAGTAGCTGGAAAGTTCGTTGAATTTGAGCTACTGATAAGCCCAGAATAGAAATAAGGCCAATCCTCTGATGTTCCAACCACTTTCCTGAAAATGATCTTTCTGAGGTCAGTATTCACAATTCCCACAATTCAAAGGCATTTTCTTCTGTCCTAGTTCTCCTTGACTTTCCATAACATTTGACACTGGCTCCCAGTCATTCAGGAGACTCTCAGTTGACCTGCTACATTCTTCTGTTCTCTTTCTTTTTGTCTGCTCCTTCTCTCTTTTGAGAGAAAAGGGGCTGGGGGCCAAAAAAGGCTGAATGTCCACATGGATCTACTGATGAGCTCTGTGTGTTATGAAGAAAGTGAGGGAAAAGGAAGTCTGTCACTAGGAGACGTCAAGGATATCCTTCAAAGAAACTCTGGCAAGTGACTCCAACCCTGTACAGGAGGATGAGAAGTTGAAAGTAAGGTTGGAGAATCTGAAGTGGATTCTAGACTCCTCTGAAAGGAGCTTCCTGTGACCCTGAAGGGGAATGCAGGTGAAGTAAAGGATGAAAGAACCAACACTTATTGGAGATCAACTTTGTGTGGACCACCTCATTCATTCATCTTAAAAGGAAAAATTGATAAACTACATCAAAATGTAAAACTTCTGCTCATGAAAGGACACCACTGAGAAAATGAATAAGTATCCAGAGTGAGAAAAAATATTTGCAAAATATATATCTAAGATGTCATTGTCTCATTTTATCTCTGAAAAATTCTTTAGGTAGCAATTTTAAGTCACCCTTTTCCAGAAGATGAAAGAACATCAGAAAGTTTTTATTTTTTCAACAATTTTTTAGGAAAATTTTCAAACATCAATAGGTTGAAAGAATTTTACAGTAAACATTCATATATCTATTACTATTTTCCCCTTTTTTATTGTTGAGTGTATTCTATCCCATTATAGTACAGTTTATTTATTCATTCTCCTATTTTTGTTTTTGTGTTTTTAAGTCGACCCCACGCCCAACATGGAGCTCAAACTCACAGCCCTGAGATTTAGTTTTTTTAATTGTTTTCCCTTGTTTGCTTATTAATGCATCCTGTAGCTCTGCACTGGCGCATGGGAAATGGGGCTGTGCAAAAGGTGTGGGATTTGCTGGTCATCTTATAGGTACAGTGGCCCCAGTGTGACATTTCTTGGACTCCAGTTACCTCCTGTTTCTGTGTTTGAGCCCATATTACTAGGTGCTCCACACGTGCTTTTCTGTGCTTACATGGAATAAAGAAAACAATTTCATTGCAACTTTGTATTTGTTTCCTAAAGATTTTATCTCAGGAAATATAGGCTTATACTTTATTTCATAAGGTGCTCCCTGCACTCATGCTGCCTACTTTATAATACTGAGGTAAAGATCAAACAAAATTGTTGAATTAATTATAAGTCTGTGAAGTATCAGGGGGGAATTCCACTGCTGACCAAGGTATTAGGCTTTCATTCCTTAATTTTATTTAGTGTGGTTTTCATCCATCCAACGAATTTCATAGGAGCTAATAGTAAGTATCTATGAAATTTGTTCAGTATATTTGAAGGAATGTTTTTAAAGTTTTTGAAAAGTTAAAAACAAATTTAAAAATTTGATCTCAGTGTTGTGAGATTGAGCCCCGTGTGGGGCTCTGTGCTGGGCCTGGAGCCTGCCTAAGTTTCTCTCTCTCCTTCTCTCTGGGCCCCTTCCTGACCCCACCTTAAAAAAGAAAGAACGAAAGGAAGAAAGGAAGAAAGGAAGAAAGAAAGAAAGAAAGAAAGAAAGAAAGAAAGAAAGAAAGAAAGAAAGAAAGAAAGAAAGAAAGAAAGAAAGAAACCAAAAGGGACACTAGGGTTCAAAATAGAGGCTCTGAGGTCTTACACACTTGCTATGTGTAGGCAAAGACTGGAATATGAACTTTCTAGAAGGCAATAAGAAGGAGATCTGATCATTTGTTACAGAAAGTCTAACTAAAGCCATTGCAAAGGAAGAAACCCATCTATTCTCAGAACTCAGCAAAGAAAGAAATGATTTTTATCTATCTTCAAGAAGAGAACATTGTGGGAGTCAACATCCTCAACACATTATTGTTATAAACACAACAAATTTCATAGAATTGTTTTAAGACATCCTCTCAGATGAGCTGCTGGTTTAATATTAACTTGATCTGCAGATCAGTTGTGTTGTGTAATTTTGGACCCGTGTCTTGCCCTTTCTAAGCTTTAGTTTTCCCATGTGCACACTGAGATCAGATTGATTAGATGATTTCGAGAAGAAAATTTGGCCTAATGTGCCAAAGAGAGGTGAAGTCATTTGTGTCAATGATGGAAAGGAATTTTGGAGGAAGAGGTACTAAGTTTGGTCACATAAAAGTTGACATCCTAGGGGCGCATGGGTGGCTTGGTCGTTAAGCGTCTGCCTTCGGCTCATGGGATCGAGCCCCGCATCGGGCTCCCTGTTCCACAGGAAGCCTGCTTCTCCCTCTCCGACTCCCCCTGCTTGTGTTCCCTCTCTCGCTGTCTCTCTCTCTGTCAAATAAATAAATAAAATCTTTAAAAAAAAAAAAGTTGACATCCTAGCAGAAATTTTGAAGAGTCATTTAAAAAGAAGGCAACAGAGAATGATCAGGGCTGAAACAACAACAACAACAACAACAACAAACAACCTTGTAGGTTAGTGTCATGTGTCACAAGCTACAGCTATGAGAGAAAGAACTTCTCCTGGAGGGTATGTGTAAATAAGAAACAAGAATCAATCCATGGGATGGCTGTACTAATCCATAAGGAATGCCAGAATTAAGAGATGAAAGAGGAACCAACAATAGTGATACAGAAAAACAGAGTTCAAGAATTTAAAGAGGATACAATGATAAATGATGATTTTATGAACTGTAATGAAAAAGAATACTTGAGGATAGGATATGTTAAGTCTGATGAAATATAATTAATGAAGTCAAGTTAAATACATAGAGAATTTTTATTAGATAAGTAATTATAGGTGCTAGATAACACTGAAGGTTTTGTAAAATAAGGCAAATAGTTATTGCTTTAAAATTTTTTTTTCCTAAAAAAATATTTTATAATCCATGAAAAATGATTAAAAAAAAACAGAAAGTAAGTTAGACTATCATAAATGCCAAAAGACAAGTACAATTTTCTGCACCTTTGAAAAAGATAGGTTACATATAGCTAGCAGATCCAGGATGGAATTCATAGAATTAAAATATTCAAAATGATCCCCAAAGAACAAAGTGACAGGATTAGACCGGAGACGAGGAGACAGTGTTTCTGAGTATCAGAAGTGGCATGGGCAAAGACTTGGAAGTGGGAAAGTTTGAGGCTTTCAGGGAAGAGCTAGTAACTATGTTGGTGAAGTAGAGTATTAGAGTATATATAAAGCAGTCATTGATATATCTGAAAAACTTAGGTTGACATCCTCGAATGCTAATGTAAGAAAAGTTCAATTTAATTTGCTGGGTGATAAGAAGCTATTGAAGGTTTAAAAACCAGTAAGTGGTATGATCAGAGGAGTTCTTCAGGAAGACACATCTGTCAGTAACAGGTTAGACAAAATAGAGCAGAATTCAAGCAACGAGAGTCTGGGATGGGAGGTCTTAGTAGGAAGTCCAGTTATGGCATAGTGGAGGTGGCCTAAGCCGGGAGAGTTGCAGTGGGAATGGAAAGAAGAGGACTGAGAGAGCTAACAAACTTGGCCAGCAATTGAATGTCAGTTTGTAACTACTGGAAAATGACAGTGTGACCTAAGGCTAATTCCCTATCTCCAGTGCCATCTTTCTTACTTAGGAAAAATGGATTATGGTGTTTTGCTTCTACCTATCTCAGAAATGCTGTCAGAATTGATTACACATATTTCCCCAAAGTAATCTAAGGTGCTTTAATTTGCTGGAACTGGACAGTATGTAAATACGATTATTCATCATGTCTAAAAGAGGATACAGAATGATGGATGTGCCAGGCCAACACGAGAGAACTGTTTAAGAATATTGAGAGAAAAAGAAGCTAGATAATCAATATGATGCTTAATGTGGAAGGCTAAAGACAGTGATAGAAAGATACTGAGTAAAAGGGAAATAGAAGAGGATAATGCATTTAGGAGTTAAGAATGATGAAAGAGTGCTAAGTTACCTTAAATAATTTCAAGAGGAAAAGTGAGTATTTTAGGTTCACTGTTCAATATTAAGAAGTAAGGAGAAAAATGTTTAAAATAAAAATTTGAGGCCATTTGTAGCATTTATGAAAAGGAATCAGAAAAATTATGCATATAGGTATACATTCTGAATTCTATACCAAAAATGAACAATACTTTATGTACAGCTGCATTATAGAATAACATTGTATTTTAAAGACTAATCACTAGATCTAGAGGTCACTGACTAGAATTCAAAAGGATGGGCACTGTTATAGGCTATTGTGGTATTGATATTAGGGGATAGACCCTTGGAGTGCCTGGAAAAATCACATTTGGCTCTTACCTACATTGATGACCATGAAAAGAAACAACTCCCACTCAGTTAAATTTGGATTTTGAAACTTTTTTTTTTTTTGCTTTTTCCTAGCATGATTACATATCAGATTGACCTACTATTTATCATAGCTTGAAAGTCTGTGATAAACCATTAGAAAACAGTACATCATTTTGCATTAAATAAGCTATGGCTCAGTTTGACAACTAATGTGGCTTGGTGCAGAGAAGAGGCTCTGCTTTCGTTTGAAAGATGAAGTTGGTCTCTAGGGCCTTCCCTCAACTTTGCAGGAACCTTACCATCCCAGCTGTTTGGTCTTTTCCTGACCAAAGGTTTCTTTAAAACTTTTTCTTCTCTCAGCTCATAATATCTTTAAGGGAAACTCATGAATGTTGAAGGAAATTCTTGAATCAGAGGAGGGAAGCTATAATGGTGAAATGGGGACTAGAGCTATTTATTGCTCTAAGGGTTAGTAGTGTTACTTCTGTCTATTTGTCTCAGTTGATCATGAGGACTCCAACCAGAGAGAAGAGAGCTCCGGACTGAAAGGTCAGATATTGGGAAAGGTTTGGCTGACTAGAATTCTACAACCAGTGAAGCATTGTCAAGGGATGCCTCCAGCAATGCTTGTAAGGATGTTGTCGGTACAATTCCTAGAAACTACAAGGGCATTTCACAGGAGGTTAGGATTTGGTGGGTGTGTAAAATTACCGAGTCCACAGTTTTCAGAGTTCTGTGAGAATCTAATGTTTCTTAGACTTGCCTCATGGCCAAATGCAGAAGTTAAGAAACCAAGTAGGAGGGCCTCTAGTTCCCGCCTTCTGATTCTACCACACCAACTCTGCTTTTACTTGTTTTATGTACTGGGGTTCCAGGTATTAGGAAACAAGAGATTCTACTCTTCAAAGGTGTTTTCTTAGACAAAGTAACTGGGATTCAGGGAGTCACAGTGACTCACCTAAAGTTGGTTTCCGATTCCAGGTGCCATTCACAATGTTATTGTGCTGATTTGTGAAGAGTCCCAAGTGGATTCAGTTTTATAGCCGCAATTTAAGAGACATAAATGAAGATTTGGCATGTCACCTTTCAGGGGTTGCCAAGTCTGGGGTTTCACTGATGAGATGTTCCATTCTCTCCTTTGTGTGCTGGTCAACTACCACAGACACCAAAGAGAGCTCCCATTTACTTTGTTTGAATTGGCTTTCGCTGTAGCAGAATTAACTGGCTGCAGGGAAGATTTCTTACAATCAGTTTGGAATGGCTCTGACTTTCTTTTACCCTTATGTATGGCAATCAACTCTACATGGATGCCTGGAGGATGCTTCAGGGATTGGAGGATATGAATGGGACTGAAAAGCTTACAAACCAGGGCATGTCACAAAAACTGAAGGAAAGGGTAATTATGGAACTTGGGGTTATGGGGAGAACTAATGGGATCAAACTAATAAAAGGAGATGTTCCTCTAGAGTAAGTGACATTAACTTGTGTGAGAGCCTCAGAAAGACTGTGGAATTATGCTTTGTGTCATTAAAATTTTTATCCCACCCACCCACAGGTGGAAAGTATACCCCTGGCAGACAGTTGAGCTTCATATGCTTTGGCTCTATATAATTTTCCATTTGTCTGAATAAAGATGCAATACAATGCTGTTGAAAAGAGATGTAGATTTATGGGCTTCACAGTAATAGCTCTAGATACTTGAGTTCTCTGCCTTTCCAGTACCAATAAAGATCCTCTTCCTCTCTATGGAGAAATTTAGTTTTTCATGTAGCATAATCTGTTTTAACACGTAGCTGAAGGCGCACAAACTTCAAGCAATTCTTCAGTAAGATGTTAATTTCTTCTTTTACTTGCAGCCCCACACTCATATTGAGATGTCACTGGGCTTGCTTTTTTTTTTTTTTCTATGAACCAGTTTACGAATGTTCCAGGTAGGAAATGTAAAATGAGAGTATCGTTTCAAGCTGGAGCAAAGGGAGGGCATGTGTTGCATAGGGGCAAAATTACTCAGTGCATTAATTTGTAGTACATGTGTTAAGACTTACTCTGACATAATTCTGGGTTCAAATGGAACTAACCAAATTTATGTGATGGGGAGCCTTGAGGCTAATATTTTATCATTTATTTAAACTCTCATCTTATTAGTCTTTAATAGGACAAAGGTGAGGTAATTGGGTGCTTCTTT
This sequence comes from Mirounga leonina, assembly GCF_011800145.1. Lineage (NCBI taxonomy): Eukaryota > Metazoa > Chordata > Mammalia > Carnivora > Phocidae > Mirounga > Mirounga leonina. The sequence goes on from NW_023270268.1 coordinate 65,424,846, forward strand.
TAGAGGGTATAGAGTTTTAACGTCTGTGTCACTGATATTAATGGCAGAGATCTGTGAGATTTTCAGTACTGTGGATCTGACAACAAAATTCACAATCAAGAGACTTCTAAGAAGATCCCCAGTTTGGCTTAATCAGTAGAGATTATTGTATTACATTGCTAAATGCTTTGGGCAAGTAGCAGCAATGCTCACTCTATCAACAATGCTTCTGAAAAAATAGATGTGGCAGTAATGTTTTATAGCTAACTAATTGCTACCTTATCCGGGGAGAACCATTATGGAATGAGGTTATTTGTACTCCATGCCTATCTTCCTGCAATTCCCAAAGCACATGTATAGGACTTTATAGAGTTATTGCATTCTGTCAGAGCAATATTGATGGTGGAGTGTTGAAGAAAGTGTCCTGAAATTGACATTAAAAAAGTTGGGTGAGTCTCTTGCCTTAAAGATTTAATATCATGTAATTAAGGGCCAATTCCTCAATATCTCTGAGTTTCAGTGTGTTCATCAATAATATAGGAGTAAAATTCCTTATAATACTCAGATCTCGGTGCTGTTATGCTAACAAAATATGATGATGAAAGTGAAAGTATTTTGTAAACTGTGAGGCAAGAGACAAATGTTCATTGTTACATATTTTTTAGATCTATGCTTTTAGTGGTCTTAACACAATTTTATTAACTATAAATGCACCATTTAAAACTGGCTCCATATTTATATACAGTTTTGACATCTTAATTGATTGTACTCTTTTCAGCTGGCTTTACTGGACTTCTATAAGTCTGAAACCATTCCAAGTAAACCTTTGTATACTGTTGAAGTCATTGTTTTGATGGATTCATGTATGGAAAGGGAACAATAGGGAGTGGGTAAAGCTAAATGATCATTGAACTCCAAGTGCTAACATTTAAGAATTGTTTCCCTTTCTGCTTTGACCCTTCCTTTTTTTCTTTGTTCTTCCTGGAGTCGTCTGTCTATATTCTCTTTTCCTATTCCCTAACATTTATCTTTCTTTCCTAACCTTTACTCTTCAATTCCTCCTTTGTCTCATTTTGCTCCTTTCTCCTTGGGTGTCTAGTTATTAGAAAAGAAAATTCACAACATTGCCTAAAATTGATTAAAATTTTTGCCTTCCTTTAGTACTATTGAAAATTCTAAAATGTTCAATATAGGGAACATATTTATGCCAAACTTCTTAAATATTTTTTTTCATATTCAATACAAATCTGAACAGCTTTCTAAAATTTAAGTAGTCTTGAAAAGATCACTGGAACTTTTAGGGGCTAATTTGTTCAAAGTATGACTTTATTGTGAACCCCAAGTATGGCTCCTTCCTCTGTGTCCACTAACACCACTTGACAATAGAGACTGGGTCTATTTCATGGCCCTATCCCCTGTGCTGGCCTGGAGCTCTAAGTTACTGAACAAAGTGGAAAATTGACAGATCAGGTAAACCTATGTGTGTTTTCACAACAGCACTAATACATCAAGAAAGCCTCAAATGCTACATGGAGCCCAACTAGGCTCTTACAATGCAGGAAATCACACACATGCACAAATAATTTTATTCAAAAAGCATTTGACAGCACAAACCTGGACTGTTGTGAGGAATACAGAGATGTCTAAATTAAAATCAGTCATGGACAAAGAGTTTATAATCCTAAAGAACAGATTAAACGAGTTCTATAATAAACCTGTTCTATTGATGATCTGACCCTCCCTTTCCTCTCTTGGTTTCTCGCCATCCCACCTTCCTGTGTGTCAGAGGTTCTAAATCAGTGCTTCTCAAACTGGGTTGTAGGACCTGTTGCTTTTCTTTGTTTTATGTCTAATCCAAGTGGGCATGTCCATGGTCCTACTGCACGTGACTAGGATACTGCTCATGCCACATGTGACTCACTATACTAGTTCGACAATACAAGAACTGATCTATACCATATTCAAGGCAACAGTGAGTCCACTGATGCTTTCATGTCACAACAGGGTCAACTTTCCATAACCGTTTCTATACACTTACTCCCAATCTCTGAATTTATTTCTTGCAGACAGTCTGCCATTGAGGTGGTGGATCATAGTCTTAAGCAACACTCTTTTTTTTTTTTTTTTTTAGATTTTATTTATTTTTTGACAGAGAGAAAGACAGCGAGAGAGGGAACACAAGCAGCAGGGATAGTGGGTGAGGGAGAAGCAGGATTCACAGAGCAAGGAACGCGATGCAGGGCTCAATCCAAGGACCCTGGGATCATGACCTGAGCCAAAGGCAGACGCTTAATGACTGAGCCACCCAGGCACCCCTAAGCAACACTCTTAAAATTAGTTGCAATTTGCAAACTGTGTGGCACCCTCTGCCGTTCCACTTGTGGTTTCTCCTTCCTGGAATGAGCCTGACTTCTCCTGACTAATCCCTGACTTGCCTATCAAAACTCAGAATGTCAAGTTACCTCTTCCAGAAAGCCTTCCAAGACTATGATTCAAAGCCCCATTACTATGCTTATCCTCTGCATATTTCACTTGCATTTGACCAAGTAGGTTCACTTCTCTGAGTATGAACTTCTTAAAGGCCTGTTTTTCTCTCCAGTGTCTAAAAATGCCTGGTGGTCATCATTGACATTTAATATGTAATTACTGAATAAATGAACACCAAATGAACCAAAGGGCATATAAATGGCTCTGGCAAAACAGAATAGGGAGGTGTTAATTCTGGTTGAAGAAAATAGAGAAAATTTCACTCAAGAAGCAGTATTTGAACTAGCCGTAGAGAGAAGAAGGTAGTAAGCATCAGAAGGAGGAACATATTTTAGGCTGTAGAAATGGCAAGGGGAAAAAAAAAAAGCATTGATTGTGAATTTATGATATGATCAAGAAACTGTGACTTGTCTTGTGCAGCTAGAATTGTGGGCCTCTGGCAGATAAAAGCTAGAGAGAAATCTGGAGAAGGAAACATTTGGACTTAACTTGTAGGATGTGTGAAAACATTAAAGATTTGGGGCATTTTAGAAAGATTCATTCATGTGTTCAGTTCACATCTCTTAAGCAACAACTGAATGCCATGTACTGTGTTCTGTCCTGCTCCTAAAACATAATCCCCATCTTCAAACAGCTAGTGGAGTCGTCAGACAAGCAACAATGGAAATTATCTCAAGGTTTTTGGTGAGAATTAAATAATTTGACATGTATAAAACAGTTAAAACATCATTTGACACACTATAAGCATTCCATATATGTTACTGGTAATTAATTGTCCCCATTCTTGACTTTTTTCCCCTTAATCTTATCAATAAATTCATAAAATCATATCAACATTCTTAATGTCAGGTATGTATATTCAGTAAAACTGGACATTGAATTTGCTTTGTATGACTCTTTTAGAAGTAGGTTACAGCCAGTTGTATCTGTCTCAATAGAATCTAAGTATAAATTGTGTTTTTCAGTAAGTGCTAATATGTGTTGAAAGCAGATGACATGCCAAGTATTGTGCTCAGGGTTTTACATGTGTCATCTCTACGATTTAATCCTCACATCCCTATGAAGCAGATACTATGATTACGTTCTTTTTAAACATGAGGAACCTAAAGCTCAAATAAACTAAATAATTTGCACAAGAGAATTTGAGCACAGGTCTACCCCCAGAAATCAAGCCCTAAAGTGACATCTTAGAGCAAATAAATCCAGAAATACATTTGGATATTTCATAGCAATATGATAAGTATATTGGGTGATTCCTCATGTCTGTGTTTTCCCCCTACTTCATGCTTCATTCTCTTTGAAATGTATTTTCTTACTAAGAGCAGCATAGGTTTGCTTTCTCTCTTTTTTCAGATTTAGGTTCTGGGGGTTCTGAAGGCAGTTCATACGGATGGGAAGAAAGTTGAACTGGAAGATCTTTTTTAATCTTTTCCTTCTAGAATAAATTTTTTTCTCTTTATTGAATTATAGGTAATATAAAATTATTATCAGTCACATGTCATTTAAACAAATAGTCTAGTTGGGTTTTCTTTCCTACTAATTCAAGGTCATAATTTTCTTAAAAGGTGAGTAAACCTTAAAGATAAATGGCCATTTCTGTTTTTATTTTCCTGTAATGAACCATTTAATAAAACATTAAATTTCTCTATGTCATTTGCAAATAAGCTCAAGTGCTATATTTCAGATTTAAGGAAACCATTCTCCTTTCAGGTGGTTTTAATAAATTGAGAAGATTTTTCATTTATTATGGTAAACATGAACTTGATCAAATTAATAATAAAGAGCTTCTAATTCATCTTTGGATGCTTGCATTCCCCTGGGGAATACTATTTTTATAAAAGGCCTTTTAAGCCATGTATATATTCTTTTTCCTGTTTTTCTACCTTAAGATTAATTACTTGCTGATTGACATTTTGAGTTGGGTCCTATTTCCCTACCGCCTAATTATATCCAATCATTTCGTTATCCTTCCATAATTTCATGACAATTCTACTGAAAGTATTGTGACTGTAGATTGATGTTCCACGGCTTCTTATATTCTTGTAATTTAGGGCCTATTAATGGCAGACTGGGGAAAGAAAACGGAAGAACTTAATTGGTTTTAAATTGCCCTTAGATTGTAATTAGTGGAGAAAAGAAGTAAGTCATAACTTAGGTATTTTTTATCACAATAAAATTTAGAGGTGTTGATCTGTCAGGGCACTATTTTTGGTAGGGGAGAGGGAACCTTCTGGTAATTAGACATGTGTTAATACTGCAATGCTGAGCAGGAAAAAAAAGCCAGCACCTGTGGACATGCTGATGAGCTTCAATATGAAGGGACTCCTGGGCATCCCATGCTAGCAATCCAGTCCCAGGTCTGGGGGTGGCCAGGGAGAAAGGTAAGACTATAATTGTATATACATATGAAAACTTTCACCAAGCCACAGGGCATGGAAATCAGTTGCTTGGCAACTTGATTTGAAGAATGCCCCTCTATAAAGTCTTCTCAACTTCCGCATATATTATCATTACCACAAAAAGCCAGCTCTGGCTGAAAGTAACATTGATCCTGCCATGGTCTTGGTGTGGATGTCAGTGGGAGGGAGGGCAATCTGGCTGCCCTCTATTACATCTATTAACCATTGATTTTTCTGAGTTGGTTCTGCTTATCTGACTTGCTAGATGGGGTCCCTTTTTTTTTTTTTAAACCTCAGCTCTCCATCTGCATCCCTAGTACAACTCAGTCAAATAGGATAACCTTCCCATATAGGGAAGAAATCATCTTCAGGCAAGGGAACTGAAGTTGTTGAACTCCCTGAGTATAATTACAAAGCCAGCTCTGCTTATGGAGGGTAAACAATTTCCTTTAATTTGCTAAATCCTTCTACCTCTTTTACAATAGGAAGGAGATACTGTTAGATGTAGAAGAGAAATCTTTGTGAAGTCAGATGTGGAAGGAAGAGTAAAAGATTTGGATTGGCATTATCCCAGGGCATTGATTGTGATTTTGAGGGAAGAGAGAGTTGTAGCTAAGATGATTTCTTTACATTTGCAGTGAAGTGACTGTAGAATGCAGTAACAATACAGATGGCAAGTGGTAACAAGGCAGGTAAGAATATATTTACCAGTATTTTTTATGCCTCCTTTGTCAAGTGAATGAGTTCAGAGCCTTTTGTATTATTATTCATGTATAAGCAGTCTGTGCATGGGAAATTAGCTAGAGAGGCAGTTATTTTCACAGTTGACTTTTTAGAATTATGAAAATTTAACTTCTTTAACTCCATTTACTTATACACCATTTTGACACCTTCTGTAATGAAATTTTATGGCAAAGTAAAGCATTTATACTGAAGAGCACCTGTTTCAGTTAAATTAGATAAAAGTGCATGAATTGGACACACTTCCCATCTCATTGCAGATGAATCTCACTTTTACAGATTTTGGAAAAGAGCATTAGGAGTGCCATGTTACATACAACACTAATAGAGAGATTCATGTATATCATCCTGCCTCTTTCTTGCCATTTCCCAGGGCCCATCAAATTTCCTGAAACACAGTAAGTAGATATTCACATATTTGTCGAAAAATTCATAGGGTAAAGAGGTGAATACTAATCAAAAAACTATTGAAGGACTTTGTGTCATAAATCAACCTGCATATATATTTTAAATATTAACAAACATCTTAATAAATCTCTTATTATTACTTTTACCTGACCTACCTCTGCCAGAATATGTAAAAATAGTTCAGAAGTAGGTATGTACTTTGTATGGTTATTGTAAAAAAAATGTATTACTTACAACAATCACTACCATTTTCTTGGATTTTAAAGCAGCAAATTTCTATGCAGGAATACATAAAGAATGAATTTGTTGATATCCCCTTGTCTATAGATAACTTTTATTGCCAAAGGTTTAGCATTTTCTTGGGCAAGATGTTGAGAACTCTTAAAGCAAATGCCAGGTCTTTCACATTTAACCTGCAGGCTTGAGGATGAAATGTGAATAATCTCATCTACAAATATATTCACAAATGTGTGTAACAGCTGTATGAAGAGCGAATGTGAACAGTTTCCCATTGCTGTTTCTTACTTTTCTGAGCTGCCACAATGTGCCTGGTGCTAACTGAGCACCTCAATTATTCTCCATCTGTGCTCACTGCCAAGGCTGCCAGCCATCATACTGCTTAGGACCGAAAGCCAATGGCAGAGAGCCTGACAGGGTAAATGGTGCAATCTGGTATTTCTTCCCAGGCTAGTTTGGCTAGTTAATTTAGTAAAGGGATCGCTAAGCATTGACTTCGCCTATGAAATAAAGCCATGGGTTGTCATGGCCCTCAAAGGAAACTTTGCATGGGAAAGATAGTATGATACTATTCCATATAAAAGTATTTTCAGTGCCAATGGGAAGGGATGGCCAAGTGAGAAAAAGAAAGGTTTTGGGGGGAGTGTGGGGGAAACTTAAGTCATCAAATTTTTGGTTTGGATAAAAAAAATGTATCAGCTTCTATTCCCAATTTTACTCCCCATCAAATAGTGTGTTAAACTAAATCAGATAACCTTTTCTGCAGAAAACCATTCTTGCTCTTGAAGCTGATAACCATTTTTTTACTTGTTGAGACTCTTGGTGAAAATGAACATCCATGACTTCTTGCAATATTTGAATCGAGTCATATGCTTTATGATGACCACCATTACCATTTAAAGAGAATCCATTAAGTAGCAAGCTCTGTGCAAGAAGCTCTGTATGGATTAGCTCTATATGCTATTACAAATTGACAGGAAGGAACTGGGACACAGAGAAGTTAAGTAATTATGCTGAATTCACATGCCTAACAAGGGCCTGAGCTGGAGGTTTGAAGCTGGCTGTGTATGGCAACATAACCCACATTCTTATTTCAGTGTACACACTGCATCTAAGCACTCAAGGCCTTCATGGGTTTAGAACCAGTTTCTGTGGCTTCTGAACTCTCATCTTTGCCCTCTATGAAACTGCTGGTTTATGTGTGAATTGGAGAAGAGGCACCCATAGAAATTACTTGGCATTTTTTAGGCATTGAGGATGGTCATCACAGTACCTCCAATGTTAGACTGGAGGTCTTCAGAGACTCTATCATTTTTCATTTGTGTCTTCACATGGTTCTCAGTATATACTCTGTAATAAAAATTTGAGTTGGGGGATGAAAGTAGTAGGAGGTGCAGTGAATTGGAATGTTTCCCCTTTTCCAATTAAACCTGAACAGGCCTCTGTATCTCCTGTGTTAGCGGATCACACAATCTCAGCCATGTGTAGTATAACTTGGATTTTTTGAATTGATGTGAAAAATAGAGAAAGAAGAAGAAGAGGTAGGATAGGAGAAAGAGAAAATGGGAACCAACCCTGCAAGTGATTCAAAATTGCAAAAAAAAGAACCAGATCATGTGTTCTCCTTCACTCTCTTTGAGCAATAAGATTTAAAGCAAGTGGAACTAAGCTTTTTCTTGAGGCTCTTTCCCTTTACTCTCTTCCTCCTCAAGCAAATATTCATTCTTCTTGAAGGAGATTACAGATCAGAATCAAATTCTCCCTTCTTCTTTCTTGCCACATCCCATCCTGTCCTGAATTCAACTTGCTTGCTCCAAGGCCTTCAAGATTCCTCCACTTTCAATCAATCATGTGAAGAGCTATGCTGTAATTTTGTGCTTTTCACATTCTTAACTTACTTTACAATGGGATTTTGAAGTGCTTTTTTTCTGGCTCAAGCTGATAAGAAAAAAATATATAAAAGTGTTGGCTTCCTGAGCTTACATCAATGTTGTGAATTATATAATGAAACCTGTCTGGGTTAGAATTCTAAAGCTATTACCCTTCCAGTACTGAGATAGGACACCAAAGGAGCCATTTAAGATCCCTTAGCCTTTTATAGCTTGAGAAATCAGATTCTTTTCCTCTAAAGAATGTTTGTTGAGGGTATTCAACTTACCACATTGTCAATATTTTGCATTATAAGCCCTTGGGAGACATACTGAATCCTAAGATAGGATTTCTCCATAAGGTTATTCTGCCTCTTAAATGAGTTCTCAATATCTATTCTAGTGGTGTTTTAAAAGTTTTCACTTGGGATCCTCTGTGACCTTGGTGTTGTGTGCCATTTGTGCATCATTAAAAGGTTGTAATGAAGTTCCGCCACACACAGATTGTAAAAGGTCAAGCAGAAAGTTGGGAGCCAATGAGGTTGGGAAGAAAAATTGTGCTTGCTGCAGAATTTGAGGGATTCATTATATTGATGCTATGGGGTTTTCAGCAGAGTAATAACTGGGTTAGCAATAGAATGTAAATCTTCTCAGCCACTTAGTCTGAATCTGCTTCTTCTTGATTTGTGGGGATATATTTTTAACAGAGTACAAGGAAAGTCATTACACTCAGAGGAAAGCCAGTGGAATTGGTAAATGCATTGTAGATTGGCCAGCCAAAAAGAAGAGTAGATCCAGAGGGATAAAGCATATCAGCCTTCCTGGTTGCCAGTGTAAGAAGTATTGGCAACCCATATGAAAAAATTGTCTCAGAAGAATGTTGCATAAGGGATTACTTTAATTCTTAAAGGGATATACAGAATTGTTTTTAGCTTCAGTGGTTCAGAGTTGTGAGTATAGCTAATTAAAATGCTTAAAATAACTATCAACAGAATTAATTAAAAGGATTTAAGATAAAAATAGCATCAAAATAGCAGCAGCTTCAAGCCAATTTCTTCAGTAAGGACCAACAAGGTAAGCTATTAAGGTCTTGGCTACTCTGAATGGGGAAGAAACTCTTAAAGTTACTGGTTCTCCATTGAATATTCCTTGGATGCATTTTCTTAAAATGGAATTCTAGAAATTATGTGTAAAAGTGCAGCAGTTGATTGCACATCTCACAAGCGTACATATGGAGTGAGATAATTTCTTCTTTAAACAAGCCCCAAACCATCTGTTGACTTAAGTCAACCCTCTGAATTTTACTTGGAAATAATTGGAAGCCTAGATATTCCACAAGACTAGTTCAATGTGTTTCTTTAATTTATACATGGGCTTTTAGGAGTACACGTGAAGGGGGAGGGATAAAAAAGCTTTTTCTAGAGAAGGATAAAGAGTCATTAAGATATATTTATAAAATTAACACTATTATTAGGAGTGTTTAACTTGATTCAGATCCATTGATCTAAATTGAGTGATGAAAATTTTTAGAAGAAAATTGACTTTTTTAGAAAGCTTTTGAAGTTTGGGAGTGTGGGACAATGAGAAATTACTGATAATTTTATCCAAAAGCTTATTTTGTATTTATCAAGTGTTAAGGCCTATAATTTAAGATAGAAGAACTTCCTATAGTTCTATTTTCAATAGGTGGCATTCTATCTTATATAGAAATTAATTTTTTTTCTTTATCAATACCTGTTAAATGACCTCCTTGGGCCAAGTAGAGTTTGAGTGCCTCTTATTGTTGTTCACATATAACAATCCCAACATTTCTCAAATTTTTGCTTTCTAAAAATTCTAACTGAATAAATGTCAGCTAAGAAGACAGTATGATTTAGTGGCTTGAAAGTAGTCCTTGAAAGGAAAACAATAATTGTATGAACTGGAATGTGATGGCACAGGCCTTTGAAACTAGAATTATCTCGGTATGTCATTTGTATCATTCATTCATATGGTCTCATTGTTCAGAGAAGAAAATGATTTGTCTATTTATTTTTTTTCTCAAAAATGTAAATATCGCTGAAATCACTGCCTTTATCATGACAGAAACATAATTATTTTTAATATGTTATTTTTTAATCACCTTAAAAACTGCCTTTTCTATTAAAATATATACTAAAAACATGCTGGCTACTAATTTAACAATTTAAGTATGATAACAATGTATTATAAATATTACATTTGTTTTGTTTTCTCCTAAGTGTGACATTACATTAAATACTGATAAGAGCAACTAGGGTCTTTGTCTTGGCAATATCACTTATCTCATTCATTCATTCATTCATTCACTTATGCGTCCAACAATTTCTTAGTAATTGTTGTATACCAGGCTGTAGAAAGTTTTCTCTGTGAGTAGAGCCTTTTACCTAGTTAAGAAGCAGATATCTAGGAAAATAAATACAATCCAACATGGTAATGTATATAATAGAAATGTATACTTGTATGTATATCAAGTAGAATAGTTACTAAAAGGTTCTTTGTTATACAGAGGAAATCAGGGTGACTGTGAGGAGTAAGTGTGATAAGTTAAGGGTAAGGCATTCCGAAAACACTCAGGGCTTTTAGAATTAATTGATTCACCATATACCAAATATTTATTGAAGCTCTTCTATGTACCACATACTGTATGAGACTCTTCAGATGTAAAAGTAAAGAAGACAAGCTTCTTGCCTTCACAGAGCTTACTGCTAAGTAGAGGAGGTGATAGAAGAGTAGAGGAAATAAAACATTACAATCCAGGATGATAAATACTTAAGTAAAACTATGTATGATGTTTTGTGCAACCTGGAGTGGGGGGGACTAATTCACTTCTTAAGTGGATAAGGAAGACTTCACTAAAGGAAGAAAGAGGAAGAAGCAGCTGGTGTAGATGAAATGGGTTTTCTGGGCAAGGAAAGTTGATCCAAGGAGCAGGAATAAAAAATATATGAGTAAGATGGTCTGAAAAGGCATTTAATATTTTAATATTAGAGTATGAATTTCAGGGAGATGTCTCAGGATGAGTTAAGAGATAGGTAAGGTTTATCATACTATGAAATTCCTTAACATATGGGCATGCAACTCTTCGGAAGGGCATAGCTCTTTCATTTTAATTTCTAGTACTGCAGATTTAAAATAGTAAGGCAAATATTTGCAACAACATGGATGGACCTAGACAGTATTATCCTAGGTGAAATAAGTCAGACTGAGAAAGACAAATACCATAGGATCTCACTCATATGGAATCTTTAAAAAAAAAAAAAGAACAAATGAATAGACAGACAAACAGAAAGCAGAACCAGACCTATAAGTAGAGAACAAACTGATGGTTATGGATTGGAAGACAGGATGGGGATTAGGTGAAATAGGTGAAGGGGAGTGGGAGATACAGGCTTCCACTTATGGAATAAATAAGTCATGGGAATAAAAGGCATAGCATAGGGAATAGTCGATGATATTGTAATAGCATTGTATGGTGACAGATGATAGCTACACTGTGATGAGCATACCAGAACATATAGAGAAGTTGAATCACTATGTTGTACACCTGAAGCTAATGTAACAGTGTGTGTCAAATAAAGAATTAAATAAAGAAAAATTTAAAATAAATAAATAAAATGTCATGGCAAAGTTAAATAAGACTTTAATATGTCATTCTTTCTCTAAGGACAAAATGACATAGAAATAGAAGAACTAAATAACATAATCAGGTAGATATTATAAAGATATAGTGAAATTTACATCATGATAATAGAGCATATACATTCTCAGGTACACTTGTAACATTAACAAAAATTGACCATTTATTGGGTTATAAAGAAAATTATAGTGTGCTACAATAAAATTTTAGTAATATCAACATTTTCTTATCAATACATAACAAAACTGGAAATCAATTTAAAAAGGCTTGTTCTACCTGAAAATACTAGAATTATCTATTAAACAACTCTAGAGGAAAAAGAGAAATATAAACCCTAATTTGAGAATTTTCAAAAATTAATACTATTGTTCCACATATTCAAACCCGTGTGATACAAATAAAGCAGTGAACAGAGGAAAATTCATAACCTTAAATATTTATACCAATAAAGATGAAAGAATGGGATAAATTAATTAATTTCTCAACCCAGAAAGGTAGAAACACAACAACAAATCAAGCTGGGGGAAAAAATGAAGAGACTGAAGTTAATTAAGTAGAAAAGGGAAAATAGTAGAAATAATAAACACATCGAACGTTTGGCATTTTGAAACATCAACAAATTAACTAAACCACTACCTGTCTTGATTGAGGAAAAGGAGGACAATAAAAAATAAAAGGAAGTAAGATATATCTTATATATTGAAGCAGAAAAACGAAAAATCACGAGACTACTTTGCCTAACTCCGCAAATAGATTAGAAAACTGAGACAGCATGGATAATCTCCTAGGAAACACAGTGTGCAGGAACTATTATACATTCACACAATGGACAACTATGAAACCATGGAAAACAATGAGAAATATCTCAATATAAAGGTCCAGAAGTGTTTCTAGGATATATTGTAGATCAAAAAAAGCAAAGTTTAAAATTGGGTTTTTAGAAGTGTATTTTTAAAGCAAATTTGAATAACTAGATAGCATAATGACAAATTTTGAATAACTAAATAGGCATAATGAGATCTTCAAAGGACTGTTACAACAGCCTTAATGCTAACTTCACCACTATGTAAGTGATACTTAGACTAATTCACAGACTCCCTAATAGAAATTTGCAAAGACAATTTATTCTTTATTTTTTTCTTCTGTTCCCCTTGATTAAAATACATAATCTAGTAACTAAAGTAACTGAAAAATTATGGACAGTTTTTTTTTAATTCCAGAATTGTCTGGTTCAAAGGAAAAAATGACGGTATATCAAGATAGGATATTTGATAACCAAATTATTTCAAATATGTTTAAGTAACCTGTCAGTTTATTCCAATTTATTCCAAACTTTTAAAAAGTTTTTTATTTAGCTTTTGCTGTTGACTCTGATGTCAATTCCATCTAAATACAGCTTTTAAATAGATTATGGAGCAAATCTGTGTGTCTATACATATGTATCTCATAATTTAGGTTGTTTTTAGGGTATAGATAACTTTAATGTAGTGAAATAACTAGTGTCTTGTCAGCAAAGATGTAGTACATGATCTGGAGGTAAAATCATGTCTCTGTGACATACTTTTTCTTTAGGTGATAAACTTAAATTGGTCCTTGCTAGGAGCAAGGTGTGTTTTGGCAGGACTTCATACCTGAATGATTTGTTTATGTGGGAAATTATGACCTATACACAAAGGATCAGAATGAGCAATCTGTTCAAATGACTGTTCTGGTGCTTGACTGAAGAGAGATTTGATAGGAAATTTTTCAAATATTCTCACTGACACTAATGTGTTTTTCTCAGATTGTGATGCTCTTGGCCATAAAAATAATAACACAAAGAAACATATTTGACACACTTAATCTAAAACCCTTTTATTCCCTGTACTTCTGAGTTCTTTGCTTAATAAATATTTTAACTATTTATCTTTCACTGAAAGAAGTTGCCTTAAGTAACTCCTTTAGATAAAGGGGGAAAAAATGCAGTCACAAAGGAAAATAGGTAAATAATGATGCTATGTTTAAAGTTGTCAGAGTTGGCAGATCTTGATCTTTTTTCTTCTGCTGCTGAAAGAATAAAATAAATTTGATAAATCTACCTTTCTACCTCCCATGCCCCACTAAATTGATCATAATGCAAATGGGAATTTAGTAAAACTAAAATATATTTTGAGGGTGTATTGTTACTGACTGTCGAGGCAGTCTGAACTATGGTAACTTTTACTTCTACTGAGTATCTAGAAATAGTAGATCAATAATTGTAAATCCAATATCTAGAATTGATTTTCTTCTGTTTTGTATCAGAGGTTTACAATGGTGTTTGTTTAGAAAATGTGACTTAAAAGTCTATGTAGAAAGTCAGTGTAACATTTTTAGTAACATTACTGAATTAGATGAAGTTTTAATTGGGTTAAGGTAGGCAAATCTAAGTAGATTTCTATGAAAACTAATTGTTCTCAGGTCTCTGCTGCACTGATGAGCACACAATGATCTACTAGAGAAATTTCAAAGTTGTTGTAAATCTGTGCAGACCAGCTCCATTGCTGAGTTTAAGTCATCTGATTTACCCTGTGCCCAGGCCCCCAAATGTCTACACTCAGACACCCTTTAATAAATGGGATCTGGGCGCCTGGGTGGCTCAGTTGGTTAAGCGACTGCCTTCGGCTCAGGTCATGATCCTGGAGTCCCTGGATCGAGTCCCACATTGGGCTCCCTGCTCAGCAAGGAACCTGCTTCTCCCTCTGACCCTCCCCCCTCTCATGTGCTCTCTCTCTCTCTCGTTCTCTCTGTCTCAAATAAATAAATTAAAAAAAAAAATCTTCCAAAAGAAATGGGATCATCACATTTGTCTATTTGAAGAAAATAGTTTGGGGCATTTGGGGAAAAACTCAAAAGGACATAAATATTAAAGAAAGCCAATGTGAAATGTTCAAGCACAGAAAATTGTCTTGAGAATCAGTACACAAAAGTCCTCAATAGCACACCCTAGTTCTTTACTTTGAAGCTCCATTGGATTTCCTCTCAGCAGGCTGGCCTGATGGCAGAACAGGGAAGTAGGTGAAGTTTGAGTACTTTTTTCCCCCTTGTCTCCTTCCTTCTAGCAATGTATGTGCATTTGCATTTTAACTGAGTTCTTGCTTTAAGTACTGGAAATTGGCATTTCTGGCACTGTGAAAATAGCTGAGAGGAAAAGTATTTCTGAGTAGAAAGGCCTTTTAGAGCTCCTTTAAGTTCACTATACAGTGTCTGCTTTCTCTAAGTACTCTAGGGCCCCAACCTGATGGTAAGTTAGGTAGCACAGCAAAAAAGCTGTATGAAATGCAAATGTTATATGAAATACATACGCATCTATTGGCAAGCTTCATCTGCCCCAGGCTGCTACCATGAGCCCAGTATGCTAGATACTCTGACATCGACATACCCTCCTTTCTAAACCATGTGTGTGATTGACTTGAATGTAAGTCCATTTTGCACTTAGAATTAGCAAAACATTATTTGCTTATCAGAAATGTTCACTTTACACTCATTTTACTTGTAGGCTTTCTTGGTTCTTTTTTTAAATTTTATGGATTTCAAAAGTGTTAATGTATCTGAAAAGAAGTTATATTTGACATAGAAATGATCCAAGCCACAAGTTAACTTTAATGGACCTTAATTCTGCTTCCTTTAAAATTTTTAACATGATATATACCTAAGATAATAGATGGAGTAAAAACACATTTCTAATTTTTAATGTGAAATGTCAAACTAAAAACATTTTGTTGAACAAGTATATTCCAAATTAAAGTGCGTGGAGATAGGATGGTGTGATATTAGACATTGACTTACACCTATAACATACTAGCTATGGAGAAAAATGAGTAGGTGGGGAGAAAAGTGTTATTGCTATACATATGTATGCGTATGTATGTAATTCTGTGCTAAACTATGGGATGGAGTCAAGGAGGATGTGGAATTTCAAAGAGGGTCACATTGGAAGACAGGAGACTTGCATGAGCTTTGGAGAAGTAGAAAGAATGGGGTTTAATGTTTCTGAAAAAAGTAAGGAGAATCCCCATCATATAAAAGTCAGAATAAATGCAACTTTGCAAAAAGTATAGAATAAGTAGTATGTTATCTGTAGCAGAACCTTATGGGGAAGTAAAGTTAAATACTTAGGAAGAACTTAATTGTCTTGGATGCTAGGCTAAATCATTGAAAGTGTGTCCTGAAGGTTGTGAGCCTGGGTGTAATCTGATCAAAGTAGTATCTTAGACATGTAACTCTGACAGATGAGGGGGACAAGTTAGAAGGCTATCATAGTGACCAGACCAGTGGTGATAACGGGAATGAAAAGGAAGGAAATACCTGTTTATATAATACAGCACATGGAGAATTTCGAGGGAGGCTATGATATCCCTAAGGTACCTACCCACATGTGTAGCATATATGTTCTTCCTATATATGGTGAAAATAAAACCTTTGCTCTCTAAACACACATCTTCTGGAGAAGGGGAGTACTTTAAGGTTGGATTGGAAGAGAAATCCAACCAGTTGAGTTGCTGGTAGTGCATGGAAGGGACTATGTAGGGAGCTCGCTGATGGTACAGCTGACTAGATAGCTTTTGCATGGAGATCAGGAGAAGATAAAGAAACCATCCTAGTGTGCCAGGTAAGTGACAGGAAGGTAGTTTGAACCTCAGTCTTGTTATTTCTGAAAAATCTATATAATAGAGTGGTTGTTAACATAGGATTTGGAGGCTGAAAGACCAGGTTTTGAGTTCTAGGTCTAAAACTCACTACTTAAATGACCTGGGTTTAAACATCACTGAATCTCAGTATCCTCATCTGTAAAATTAAAACAACAATAAAATAGCCCTATAGGGTGATTAAGAAGTTGGAATAAGACAGCTAATGTGCATTACTTACTGTAGAGTTTGGCATATAGTAATTGATCATTACTTAAATATTAGTTGTTACTGTGGTGTTGTTACAGTATGGACAGATGAGCAAAATGATGACTTGCTAGGTGGTTAGAAGCAATGCGGAAGTCTGACTTTTTCTGCAATTCTCAAAGAAAAATAAGACTGTGAAAACCTGAATTAAAAAGAACCTAGATAGGATATTCTGCCTAAGATTTTTCTTATTAAATTGAGGACAAAGCACTGTAACTATGCATTGTAGTTGGTTATTATTTGCCAGATAATTTATAACACGCACCTCACAATCCCTGACATTTTAATATAAAAGTTTGTATATTAAATATCAGAACATTAATTTAAAACTATTTTTATTAGAATGTCAAGAATGGCTAAATATATAAACTGATAAATTGCTATGAAGTTGTACTCATTAAGAGTAAAAGACATGGCTAAGATATGAATTTTTTTAAAAAAATGAAAGTCTAAGTAGGAAAACTTTTTAATCTCTTAGTGACCACATGGAAGAACAACAGGAATTTGAGGCAGCTTTCGGTTTTCTGTTACTGTCTCATTTGATCAGAATTTTTTTCAGGATAGCTGAATTTTTGATCTTGAAAGACAGAGAAATATTCGTAGAATATTAAAGGATTTAGGTATGTAGGGAAATAGAATCAATTAAGGCAGAGGTGATGAAAGTTTAGTTTTGTTCCATGGAATTTAAGACAAGAATAGACTATTCCTTCTAAGAAGGTGTCAGGTGGGCATATGGATATATAAGTCTGGCAAGCAGGTAAGATATATTCTCAGTTCATTCAGTTATTCTTTCTTAGAGAAATCATGCTAAGAATTTCCAAGGATATAGAAATATTTTTTTCTGCTTTTAAGTAGCTTATATATAGGTTAGATATAGTTGCAGAATCAGGAAATCCTTTTAAAGGAGCTGGCAAGGAAATGACTTCAAGAAAGATTTTGATAAGCAGAGATTAGAGACCATTCCATGTAGAAGGGATCTGAATGAATAAAAGGGTAGAAGAGGTGCATGGTTGTGAACAGAGAAGTAAAAATAATTATGCTACTTGGCTGCAGAAATGGATAAATATAGCATCTTTGGAAAGTAAGTCTAGGGTAAAAAAAAAATACTTTCATATTATTGTATTTAATCCTCACGGTTGCACTGAGTGGTAGTTGCTTGCTCTTTGCATTCTACAAATGAGAAATTTGAGAACCAGAGAATCATTGATTTATCTAAAATCACTTAACCAGAAAGTATATATGAGGACTCCCAATCCTGAAGAGAGACTTTATGTCCTTGGCAAAAGGAGCAAAGGAGAAGAAGGTTTTGATCTTGGGTGAACTGAAAGATGGTATTGTTAAAGACAGACCAGAGAAAGTCAGTGGAAAACTAACTTTGGCATGATGATGAAGAGTTTATTCTGAGCTGGTTATGTAACAGATGACACTAGGACATCCAGACCAAGATTGGAAAATGTAGACTCAGGAGTTATAAGTTGACAACTTATAATAATAAAACTATGAACGTAGCGGACACATCAAGGGCACTCATGGCAAAATAGAGGACTGTGTTACAATGGTGAGGTCTGAGCTGAAATTGGACAACACCAATGTAAATGTCTGATTGCTTCCCACAGTGTTTGCAGTCCAGGACAGGAACAGACAAAGATACTGTGAGTGAAGGAAGGGTATTGGTGTGGCTGCTTTAGCATAAAGTAAAGGGTCAAGTATTGGTTTGGGAGCCCAACAGAAGAAATTGACCATGGAGTCCAAAATGAGTTCATAACCAGAGTAGCTATGAGGAAGCTAGTGGCATATGAGTAATTAGGGAATAGATGAGTGAATGAATCACTAGTATAATTCAGTGTTCATTCTGGTGCAGTGTATTTGAAACATAAATGACTCAAACTGAAGATGACTTTAAGATATATTGCTGCTCCCAGTGTAAAGGGTATTACATTCTCTTATTAATAAAGTGAGTGACTGAATGAAACTTGCCTCCTTGTATGGAACTTTATTCAAGTATCAAGTGGCTTCATTACCTAAATAATTCTTTAAGATATGTTTGTATAATATTAATATAAAATATATAACTCAACTATTTAATCAGATTCTCAAGAGAATAACAAGTGAATAAAAAATGAAAATTTTAGATGTAATGCATTCAAGAAACATTGGCTGTCAGAGCTGGACCTGCAAAAAATTTAATGCAACCCTTTGTTTTGTTTTGTTTTCAAATGAAAAAAACACAAATGAAATTATACTAGGGGTACAGAGGACATTCCTTTAATACCAAACAATGTTCTAATAAATTATAAAGTTTTATGCAACTTTTACGTATTTTAGTATTTTATTTCATTAAGATTAACTAAGAGTTTATGCTGCAAATATTTCAATAACTTTTAAAAGATAGAATTTCAGAATTCTTAGATGTGGAGGCCACTTTAGAATACCTGAATACAGTCAGGATGAATGTTTAAGAGCGTATATTTTGAGCATAGAGCTGATTAGATTTACCTAAAGTCATTTCCCCCACTGGTAGGAAATTCTAGACCTTGAAATCACTCCTTTGGATTAAGACACTTATTCTCTGCTTCAGTTCTCTTCCTTCTAGAAGTCTGTATAAGTAGCAGTGAAGCCTAAAAGATTATTTTCAATATTTTGGAAATCCTCATGAAAACCTTAATTTACTTCTTCACATTTGATTGAAAGTATAGCAACCCTAATTTCATGCTAATGAGCTCAGATTAACTTAAGTGATATCACCGAAACTTGTGGGTTGTGGCTGGTGGAGCTGACACACTTATCTGAATCACATGTCTTGTCATCACAGCACCCATTCTGATCACTTCCTGCCATAAAAATTAAAAGTGATAGTCAAAATCTTTCAAAACATAAGATGTACAGCTGAAAGAATAAAACAATCCTTTGTAGTTTGAAAAAAAAATAAGAACCATTATTTTTAAAATATTCATAATATCCTGACTTAAAATGTAAATGTTGCCTAGATTGAAACAATAGTAAACTGTTGGCTCCCACCCAATTTAAAAGCAAAGGTTGGTTTACCCAGTAAACTCATAGGAAGCAGAGATGGATGTAATATGCAGAAAAAAGTGTCAATCAAATTGAAAGCAGTGGAAAGGTCAGGAACAGGATTCTTCTGGGAATGTTTGTAGCATAAGTTTATTTGGAGCCCATTGTAGAAGGAGCATCTCAAAATAAGACTTGATGCCAAATGGAGGATTGAGAGTGTAAATGATAACTCTCATATGCTTCTGCTTAAGACTAGCTCTGTTTAAATACTTGGAAAAATAAAGAGATTAAGCAAATCTTATGAACCACAGTTATTACCCATTTCCTATTGGCAAAGATGATGGCATGCTAATATTTATGATTAAGCTTCTATGGTTTAGGTGTTGCTCATTATTATAATTTTCACACTAATTAAATGGTATCTATTTTAGTAGAAACATAGACATGAAAAAGGAAATATTTAGTTCAAAGCTGTTTCTCATAGTTACAACCAATTAAAAGATGAAAAGAGTGAGTTTAACTTCTGGGGTATTACTTATTTTCTTGTTAAAAACATATTGAAAATATGGAACAAAATGCAAGTCAATATTTAGGATCAGACATGGATTTAACTTCGTGCTTTAACTTTTAGCAAATTACACATGGTTTACTTTTTCTAAGCGATAGAAAGTAAGGTCAGCAGAGTCAGTGTTGACAGCAGAGAATCAGCAACATTGATGTAAGCTCCTGGGCTTCCCCAATGAGGCATCGTTAGTAGAAACAGTTGGAGATGATTCTCAGTGAGTAAGGGTCACATCACACTTTCTGAAAACACAACCATTTCTTTTAGCCCAGCCTAAAAAACACCAGTTAAGCAGGCTAAGACACAGCCTTGCCCAGATATATGCCCTTGACCATCTACCCCTGAGCCAGGAGCTTTTAATCAACCTTAGGACTGTACAATGCACAATATTATTGCAAGTCTATAAAGTTACCTTGTTCATTTAATTCTGAACAAACTTCTCATCCATCACTCTTGGCCTTCCCAAGACTACTTCCCTGGAACCAAGTATATTCCTGAATTTAGCGCTATGGAACCAGAATAAAGTTTAGCTACCCACATATCTCTTGGAGTGAAGCCAATAGACTTTGGATGAGCTATAGGAGCTATTTGACAGAAGATTAGAGACCCTACCATGAATATTCATCCCAAATTTGAGTGGCATTTAAAGGGTGTTTTTACGGTAGTCTAACTTAATTTTTAACTTGTCTAAAAAAATGCACGCAATTCCATTAATATTT
The DNA here is from genome assembly GCF_011800145.1 of Mirounga leonina. Classification (NCBI taxonomy): domain Eukaryota; kingdom Metazoa; phylum Chordata; class Mammalia; order Carnivora; family Phocidae; genus Mirounga; species Mirounga leonina. The sequence goes on from NW_023270268.1 coordinate 65,445,829, forward strand.
GAAAAAATATATATTTCCATGTGCTAGGCTCTTAGGAAATTTAAGATATAATCAATAATTTATTTTAAGGATGCATACTGTCAAGGTAAGTTATTACATGAGGACAATGATTTAAAACCCCATAATATTGGCTAATTGTGTTCCTTAACCAATCGATAAACAGCAAATCAATTTAAATGATAATCAGAGCCCCAAATTAGACGTAATTTTGATTAAGTGGTCCTTTAAAGTAAATGCCAGACATGATTGAAAATGTCACAAAATTTATTTCTGATACTCATGCTAGCAGTATAACTTGTCCAGGAATTACACATTCTAGTTGAGGGCAGAGTGGAACCACATGGGAGTAGACATTTCTGGAAATTAATATGACTTTTCCTTCAGTTTTTACCACTAGGCCTGATAAGCATTTGTATATTAAGGAATATCTTAGGAGAAAAATAAAGTTTACTTCAAGATATTAATTTTTTTTTACCATTAGAGCTAAAAATAAAAATAAAGAGGACATAGAAATAACCTATATGTGGATTATTGATTCTTGTGGATATCAGTATTTAGATATAAGCCTCCATGGAACTGAAAATAAGCTATTAGTTTCTTAATTTCATTGCTTTAATTAACTTGATCTGTATCAAATCATGCATAGAAATAGCTAATCTATACTAAGAATATACACTTTACATTGTTGTATGAAGAATTACTGTGGGTGTAACAGCATCTGAGATAGTAATTAAACTAAGCAACAACACTTTATTTTATATATCTCTGCCCACACTGTATCATTCAATTAGCTTGTAATTGCTAACTCAATTAAATTATAATTTATATTATATATAACATATTCTACATTATATTATTTGTCTACCATATATATCTTGTGTCCAAAATTTGACTAGCAATTTTAAAACAAAATGGTTTATAATTTTAAGAATAATTTATTTTCAAATGAATATTGTTTTTAGAAGTGATATAGGAAATGTTATTCTAAGTTTTAGAACATATTTAACATATTTAAGATCTAATCTTTAACCTTTAGACTCAATCTTCTTTTATTCATTTAGCTGCTTTGTGGGCATATAAATATAAAGCTTTAGCTTTCTTCCCATCACTCTATTTAAACATCAATGAGATTTTCTGAAAATTCAAAATGGCTAGATCTGCACCAGATTATCATCATTCAGGATGGGTCAAAGAAGACCCAGACATATTCCACCATGTTCAACTAAAGCTTTCATCTCAACTGGAAATACTGTTCTATGTTCTCTTTGCCTAACAAACTCTTGTACATCTTTTACAATCCATTTAAATTTTCCTATCTTCTATGAAGCTACTCTTGAAGCAGCCAGGGAGAGTTAAGGGTTAATTCGTCCATCCTCTGGGGCCATAAAGTGTGAGAGTGTTTGTGTATTTCTGTTTATGCTCACATGCATGCATGTGTATATGTTTCTAAAACTATTGGTGGCCGTGGATTTAATGTGGGCAGCCCACTGATTTATTACCATGAATAACTTGTAATATTACTGAAGTCTATTTGAGTCATCCACACTCAAAGTAATTTATATGATGCTAAAAAAGCTGAATATTCAGGACCTCTTATTTGCACAAGCCCCTGTAAGTACTGGGAGTTATGGGAGGGTATGCAATGTTCTAGGTTGAGAGGGACAGTTGAGTTCATGAACCATTTGCTTATAAGTATTGCTGGTAGACATCTCAAAAATATTGAATCCCCAAGATTTCAATATTCATTGTGTTTTATTTTCCTAGTCTTTTTTTTTTTTAGCTTTTATTTGTTTATTTAAGTAATCTCTATACCCAGTGTGGGGCTCAAACTCATGACCCAGAGATCAAGAGTCTCATGCTATTCCAACTGAGCCAGCCAGATGCCCCGTATTTTTCTATTCTAAATAGATATTTATTTTATACTTACATTAGGGTTTTGATTTTTGTTATTTTTCTTAAGGAAAGTACCCCAAATAAAATAAGCTCCAGGCACCACAAAACTTCCTCTTTTAAACTGCAGAGTAAGTGCAGGGGAGCATGGCACTGAACTACCGAGCAAGCTTAGCATCTGTTTTGCACTTATCACTACATTCAATAGCGTCTCAGTGGTCTTGCTGAGGTCCCACATAGAACTATAAAAGTCTTTGATTTTATTCTTGTTTTCTGTTCATATGTAATTTTTGCAAGGTGAAATTTCTAGATTCAAAACTAAAGACATCATAGTAGGGAAGAAACAAACACGTTGAAGTCAAGGAGATCAAAATTCCAGGTCCAAGTCCCATACCTAGCCTTCATTAGCTGGTATAATCTTAATTATAAGTCAATTTAAAATTTCTAATCTCTTATTTCTACATGTGTGAAATGCAAATAATAGTATCTCTCTGGCAGAGTCTGGGGAAGATTAGAGATAACATTTAAAAATATTTCGTGTATTTAAGTAATTAAAGCAAGTAATCAAAAAATAATGTAATTGCCTTTAGGATTATTTATTCTATCAGCAAAACAGGTTTTGGGAAATGGTTCTGCCCATTTCTCTTTCATAGTTCTAAGTGTAGCCATGAAAGAGTCTTAATTTAGTGCTAATATACCTTTAACAACTCTCTTTATAGCAGGTAGCTCCTGATCTTATCCAATAAGGAAGAGTCACTAAATTCTATTTTGGTGAGAAAGACCTTTCATAGCATAAGATATTTAGCTTACCCACTGAGAAAATACCAGGGAGAAGGTTGGCAGAGGGCACAGAATATTTTAAACGAAAACAATCAAACATGTGAGTCAAGAAGATTTCTTGTTTAATAACACTTCCTCTGCCTAGATGGCTGTACATTTTGGATAGGGGAGTAGACTAGTTTATACTGTCTGTATTCCTTGTTGCTTTTAAAGAGCACCACCACTTAGCTGAGGAAGCTAAGAGATTGTTGGAAACGAAATTTCTCTCATCCAAAGCAGCTCTAGGTATGCCAGCTTATGAACAATTAGCCTACAGAATTTGCTGCAGCTATTAATAAAAGCTAATGTGTTCAAACAATGACATTTTACACTGATTTCCAGGAGAGAGTTGAGTTTACTTTATGTATCTCGTATGCTTATTTTGCTGCTAAACGAGCACTATGATGGACATATCAAGTGACAAATTATAGAAAAAAATAGATTTTTTCCAAGACAAAATATCTATTCCCATTTCTAAAATGAGATTATGTAGAATATATTGTGGGAGGAAATGAGGCATCATACACTTAGAAAGTGTTACTCCATAAAGATCAGAATGCATCAACCTAGATACCCTGACTAACTTTACAAGAGGCTAGTGCACTACTAGAACAGTGAAATCTTAAAAAAAAAAAAAAAAAAGTTCACTAACTTGGTTTTTAAGTGAAACTTATTTAAGGGAAGCAGTTTACTTTCTAAAGCTGTGATCATAGAGCAGGTAAAACTGATTGTATAGACAGTTGCAAATGCTAAGAAAATAGTCACATAACATATTCACAAATTCACATAACACAAAGAATATTCACATATTCACAAACAAAATATTCACATAACACAAAGACAAAAGTATATTTAGAGCTTTATCTTCATTGCTCAAATTCTTTATTAACATTGTTCATTTAAGAAAGGCATATTTTGTATAGCTTGAAATAGCAAACATTTGGTCTCTAGAGAGAATGAAAGCCAGAAAAATCTCACAGATGTGCAGTTACTCTCTAATGAATTATAAGGCTGTTTCCTAAAGCTGATGCATTGAAGGTAGGGAACAGAGGAACAAAACCCAACAGTTAAACATTGAGGCTATATATGATTTATATACATATATGTGCTGCATGTGCTGTATACTTTTGTGTACAGAGGAAGAATATTGCTAAAAACTTCTTTAGTACAATATTTTAAAAATCTAATATGATGACTCCCTTGTATTTTTAGAAAAAGAGCTACTATTTAGTGAGGTTTTCAAAGGAGAGCAACATACGTAAGACAGGCCATTTTGCTAATTGCATAGCATGTAATGTTGCAAAAGGATGACTAGCATGTGTTAGAGTCATCCTTTTTGGAGAAAAGTGTGAAAAACACCCCATTTTGTTATGTCCTGAATGAGCACAATTTGCTCGATGAGGAAAAAGAGGAATTCAACAGCCTTTATTTAAAGTATTAATAATGATCGATTGTCCATTGGAAGGTTTCTGGGCAGAAATTCAGACTGTGGTTTCTGAAGTTCTATGTTGTCTTAGTTTTCTGTATACATAGGAATCCTCCTCACAAGAATGTACATGACATTTCAAACAAGCAAACAAAAAAGTAATAGCCTAATGGAAAGAACTTACCTTCTGGGGTCAGAAGAAAGATCAAACTTAAATCCTGATTGCCACTTCCAACCTATGCGACAGGACTCTGGTTCATTTTTTACAAGCCGATCTTATGGATGGAAGTTATTTTCCCGGTTTTGCATCATAATATCTGAAAAAGAAAAGGACTGGAAATGTGTTTACTGCTGTTTTATATTAGAAGTGATATTGGTTGTGTTATTTTAAGAGAAACTTTATTTGTCACTCTTTACAACTTCCTACTCCAGGAGTATCTTGCAAAACCCTTTCCCACCTACAAATCCAAGGAATGTTTACTTCTAATATTAGCTGGATTTCTTTTTTTTTTTTAAGATTTTATTTATTTATTTATTGAAGGGAAAGAGGAAGGAGCAAAGGCAGAGGGAAAATCTCAAGCAGATTCCACAATGAGTACAGAACCCGACTCAGGGCTTGATCTCACAACCCTGAGATCATGACTGAGGTGAAACTGAGAGTCGGATGCTTAACTAACTGAATGAACCACCCAGGCGCCCCTATTAGCTGGGTTTCTGAAAATGCAAATTATATTACTTGAGTGAAACAAAATGCCATGGTATAACTATGTGTGTACGTGGGTGTGTGTAAATGTAAATATATCGTTCTCCTTTCCCTCAGATTACAATGTTAGTGCATTTGGTTTAAGACTGTGCATGCTCGGGCGCCTGGGTGGCTCAGTTGGTTAAGCGACTGCCTTCGGCTCAGGTCATGATCCTGGAGTCCCGGGATCGAGTCCCGCATCGGGCTCCCTGCTCAGCAGGGAGTCTGCTTCTCCCTCTGACCCTCCCCCCTCTCATGTGCTCTCTCTCATTTTCTCTCTCTCAAATAAATAAATAAAATCTTAAAAAAAAAAAAAAGACTGTGCATGCTCTCCGTGTATTAACTCTGATTCTTTCCATTCTGTTGGTGTAATTTCTGTCCAAACAACTATTTCACCACTGCCTACATCCAAAATGTATAGCCAGTAAGAGAGATATGCTCAATCATAACAGACAGACTAAATTAACTCGTGCCTATAGTTCTTGTAGAAATTAAATGCCAGGAATCTGGTTGCTGTGTTGGGTGGGCGGCTGAGTTTGAAGATCATTTTCACCAGTAGGTAGGCTGCATCTTTCTGCTACATGCTTAACCATGAGTTGTAAACTGGATGAGAAAAAGTCTGCATTGCTCCACGTTGGTGTGCATTAGAAGGACAAAGGCATACATTATATTTATTTATGACTTGGGGAAAGAGGGATACTTAAATTATAAGCGCTTACCTTGGATTATTTAATCAAATTTAAGGATGTTTCTACTTCCCAGTTTAGCTCATACCAGAAAGCAATTGAGGGTTCTAATGTGAGCTGTTTAGGGTGGAAGACTGATACAGAAAAATGTACAGTGGCTACAGCATTATTATTTTTATTTGACTAGTGATATGCATTAAAGTGAGTGTCTAAGAAATGGATTTCATTATTCAAATTAAACTTGTGTACCTCTTTCTCTATTTACAGTGAAAATACTAAGCGACTTTAATAAAAACTTCAAGTTGGGGTTTTCTGACAAGGCAAACCACACGATTTTATAAGATGTATACATATATAACCGATACTTTCTTGATATGACTACCCATCCCTCCCTCTTTAGATATCCAAACATTCTTTTTTAAAATATATTCTTTTACCTAAGACCTATTTAAATCAGATCATTGGGCCAATGAGACATTCACTTAAAAAAAAAAAAGTAGCAGTTTAAAGAGAAATGGTAGATATTTCCAGCCTTGTTGACACTCCCTGTAGCAGTCATTTTTCTATAACTTTTTGTTTAAAATTAGACCACTAGGTAAGCAGGTGGTGGCATGTTATTCCATCATCAAAAATAATGATCAAAAGGACTACAAAATAATTTGGGGAAGAGTTTATGACACAGCACTAAACTGAATGAAAATATATACAATATATACCAAATATGATTGGAACTTTGTTTTAAAGTGCTATGAAATTTTTTAAAAATAAGAAAGTGCACCAAAATGTTGTGGTTTTTTTTTTTTAAATGCATGTAGCAGAATTTCTGGTCATTTTGTTTTACAATTTTTTCTATTTATTTATAGTTTTCCTTAATGAACATAGATTATGTTCTTAAAGGAAAATAACAGATCTATTAGATAAACATATGTTAATGTGGATTTGCATGGTATAGCAAAGTGGTTACGCATGGATATTCTGGACCCAGACTGATTGAGCTTAAATGGTGATTCCTCTTCAGCAAGTTGTCTCAGCTCTCTCTACCTCCATTTCTTCATCTACAAAATGTGCATACTTAGACTTTTAGCCCCTATGTCTGTTATGATAACAGATGTGTTGCTATATATAAAGCAATTAAGATAGCGCCTGGTACATAGTTGGTAGTCAATAGTATTAGCTATTATGATTAAATTTGTAATTAAAAATACATTACAAATTGAGGACAACCTAACATCCAGTGTTCCCTGAAATCACATAACTAAAATTTAGAATTTGATTTATACTATTCAGTTACACCCCATATTTTGAGGTCACTTCCTTAAAATCCTTAACGATTTGGAACATAGTTAAAGATATACATTTTAAGTCTTTGAATATTAAAAAAAAATAGATGTCAGAAAGTTCATGTACTGATGTTAATGTAATCCATTCTTTAAAAACTCTCAAGGCTTGAGAAGATTTATTCCTACTTTCCACTCAGTGCTAATACTCTGGTCACAGTTTTCCCCCTATAAGCATAGCAAATAAGGAACCAATGAAAAGATGGTGGCCATTAGTAATAGACTCTCCAGCCGGAATGAGGAGGGAGAACCAATAGCTATATAATGAGGGCAGAGAGATACCAACTGTGCATTATGAAACAAAACAAAACAAAATAACAACAAAAAGCCTAAGAACCATTCACTCTGAGGGGACAAACAGCTCCTGAAAGAAAAATGTAATTTTGTGTTTTGCAGTACAGTGAATACAAAAAAAAGTGATGCTTCTGCTGAGTTGTTATCATTAAGTTGCAGTTAGCATTCACTATTTCATAAAGCAGGAACTTTTTTCACACATTTTAGAAGATTTTTTTGATGTAATACTTTTGTATGGGATGGGATGTGGGAAGAAATAAAATTACATGAAATAGCAGATTCCTTAACAATTTCAGATAATTGAGTACTAATACAAAAATTCCAAACCACAGTTTTTTTGTTTTTTGGTTTGTTTGTTTGTTTTACATTTCTCCTTTCGAGTTTCCCGTGTTTTTCTAAGATTGTGCAGACACTTACAATACAGCCATAGTCAATTAATCTAACTAACAGTAGTTCTTGGAGAAGATTTATTAATGAGTAGATTATAATAAAAATTTACGTATCTTCTCATAGGCCTTTTCTCCAGGTTTTACTTAATTTTATTTATTTTTTTTCAGCAGGCTTCTTTCCACTCTCTGGAAAGATAGTACAGAGTGAAAAATGAGGGGAGGGGGAGATCCACAGGGATTGAACATATAAATTATATTCTCATATTCTTTGTTCTCTAAGAATTCAGGATACAAAAGAACCCAGTTAACCAAAAAAAGGGAGTTATTATGGTTGTGTTTATGAGTATTCAAAAGTTAAAAAACCATGAAAAGGGTTGTCTGGCCTAAATAAAGAGATAGGGATGTCAACCTGTTAATAACTTCCCTGAGAAAATACTGTTCCTGACATTTAATGCTCCAAATTCTTCCTGTAATCTTTGTTCCACTCTTTTATATGCCATAAAAGTCTGTTCTTCTGTAATTCAAACATGATTCATGTTTTTAATACTGGAATGATGAGTTTCAGTCTTGAAGTCTTACTAAAGTTAACTCCAAATATTTAAAAAATGTGAAATATCTCTTTTTAAAAAACTTAATAGGAAAACTGAATTATAACTCATCTTTTTTTTGGTCAAAACTAAGACTGTGTTTCCTCATTTATGAAGCCTTGAAAGAATCATCACCATATTAGAAACAATCTTTGAAAAAAAACCAACTCTATCATGTTTAACATATACATTGGTTATGAAATGCAATTCAATTTCATGAAAGTTACAATTATAAATATGTAAAAATTATTTCTTAAAATTTGCTCCTTAGGAAGGAGTAGGTGGATACATATGTGATAAAGCAAGTATAATAAAGTGTTAGGTGTAGTTGTTATATGAATGCTTACTGTATTCTTTTGACTTTGCTGTGTATTTGAAATTTTTCCAAATAAAATGTTGGGGAAAATATACTTCTTAGAATAGAGTAATTAAAAACTCCTGATTCAAATTAAGAAAAATAGCATTTATTAGGCTTTCAGTTGCTTTACTGAATTTTCTTTTCATTATCACTCATTTATGAATATGTTTTTATAAAGTTGTATCTCATAGATTGAGTGTGATCCAAGTCATTTCTTGCACAATATATAGGCCTTTCCAGTGATTTTGCTCTTATCCATCGGGACTTGTTCAAACTTCTCAACTGCAATCACTTTTTCCTTTCATAAATATTTGATGAAGCACATATATGTATATTTATATATATGTATATATACAGTTTTGTGTTCCTATGTGATTGTTAAACAAGTGACTTTTAAATTTTTTCCTTGTCTTGAGACATTAATTATTAATAATTTGAATATGCACTTTTAAAGAAAAAAAGTCATATATGCAAAAATATTCATGACAGCCTTCAACATGATAGGATAAAAAGCCTCAGTAGAACTGTAGAGAAGTGAATATAGCATAATGCTAAATTAAGAAAATAATATAAATTTTATAACTCTATATAAGCAGCTCAATAAACCATACACTTACTTAAAATAACTGGAAAGAAAAACTGAAAACAAATTTTTAAGTTTTTATTTTAATCACCCTGAGCGCATCATGACAAGTGTACTCCTTAATCCCCATCACCTATTTCGTCCATTCCCCCCACCCCATTACCTGCCCTCTGGTAACCATCAGTTTGTTCTCTATAGTTAAGAGTTTGTTTCCTGACTTGCCTTTCTCTCTTTTTTTTTTCCCTTTGCTCATTTGTTTCGTTTCTCCAATTCCATACATGAGTGAAATCATATGACGCTTGTCTTTCTCTGACTGACTGATCACTTAACATTATACTCTAGCTCCATCCATCTCATTGCAAATGGTAAGATTTCATTCTTTTTTGTGGCTGCATAGTATTCCATTGTGTATATACACCACATCTTCTTTATCCATTCATCAATTGATGGGCACTTGGGCTGATTCTGTACTTTGGCTATTGTAAATAATGCTGCTATAAACATAGGGGTGCATGTATTCCTTTAAGTTAGTGTTTTTGTATTCTTTGGGTAAATACCCAGTAGTGCAATTGCTGGATTGTAGGGTAGGTCTATTTTTAACTTTTTGAAGAACCTCCATACTTTTTTCCAGAGTTAAATTAGTTAAGATTTAGTTAAATGAATACACCAGTTTGCATTCCCACCAACAGTGCAAGAGGGTTCCGCTTTCTCCACATCCTCATCAACACCTGTTATTTCTTGTGTTTTTTTTATTTTAGCCATTCTGACACATTGAGGTGATATCTCATTGTAGTTTTGATTTGCATTTCTCTGATGATAAGTGATGATGAGCATCCTTTCATGTGTCTGTTGGCCATCTGGATGTTTTCTTTGGAGAAATGTCTGTTCATGTCTTCTGCCCATTTTTTTAATTGGATTATTTGGTTTTGGGTGTTGGATTTTAGAAGTTCTTTATATATTTTGGATACTAACTCTTTATTGGATATGTCATTTGCAAATATCTTCTCCTATTCCTTAGTTTTCCCTTTAGTTTGCTGATTGCTTCCTTCACCATGAGGAAGCTTTTTATTCTGATATAGTACCAATAGTTTATTTTTGCTTTTGTTTCCGTTGCCTCAGGGGACGTATCTAGAAAAATGTTGCTATGGCAGATGTCAGAGAAGTTACTACCAGTGCTCTTTTCTAGGATTTTTATGGTTTTAGGCCTCACATTTAAGTCTTTAATCTATTTTGAATTTATTTTATTTATAGTGTAAGAAAGTGGTTCGTTTTCTTTTGCATGTTGTCATCCAGTTTTCCCAAAGCCATTTGTTGGAGAGACTGTCTTTTTCTCATTGGATATTCTTTCCTGCTTTGTTGAAGATTAATTGACCATATAATTATGGGTTTATTTCTGGATTTTCTATTCTGTTCCATTTATCTATGTCTCTGTTTTTGTGTCAGTACTATACTGTTTTGATTACTACAGTTTTGTAATACAACTTAAAGTCTGGAATTGCATTTCTCCAGCTTTGCATTTCTTTTTCAAGATTGCTTTGGCTATTTGGGGTCTTCTGTGATTCCACACAAATTTTAGGATTGTTTGTTCTAGTTCTGTGAAAAATGTTGTTGCATTCTGATAGGGATTGCATTAAATGTGTAGATTGCTTTGGGTAGTATAGACATTGAACAATATTTGTTATTCCAATCTATGAGCACAGAGTGTCTTTTCATTTCTTTGTGTCATCTTCAGTTTCTTTCATAAGCATTATAGCTTTCAGAGTACAGGTCTTTCACCTCTTTTGTTAGGTTTATTCCTCAGTATCTTATTTTTGGTGCAATTGTAAATGGGATTGTTTTCTTAATTTCTCTTTCTGCTGCTTCATTATTGGTGTATAGAAATGCAACAGATTTCTGTACAATGATTTTTTTATTCTGCAATTTTACTGAATTTGTTTATCAGTTCTAGCAATTTTTTGATGGAGTCTTTCAGGTTTTCTATATACAGTATCATGTCATCTGCAAATAGTGAAAGTTTTAATTTTTCCTTACCAATTGAAAACAGAGATTGTAATACCCTCTGTACCTTTGTGGTACAATTCATGGATTTTTTCCTCCTATGCTCCCAAAAAAGTCTCAAAATTTTTCAAAATTCAAAGTGTTACCTTATTTGAAATAAATATTTGAAAAATATAACCTTAGATAATTTATAATATAGGAATCCATTTTTCTTATTATAAATCAAAAGATTTTGGCAGAATCTCTATGAAATTAAGTTCATACGTTGTAATTTTTTTTCTAAAAATTAGTTTATAAAAATTAGTTACACATCCTCAGAGACAAAATTCAGGATATCTTTTAGCAACCAAAATGTAATTAATCTGAGCATGTGCTATAAATTTTTTTCTGAAGGATACTATTATCTTTTCATAGACAAACCACTGTTTTTGTCTTCATTTTTAACAATCATGTGGGAGTTTGTTTGAAGCACCTGTCTCCTTATGGCCATTTTGTTTTATATCTAACATAGCAAAAACAAGCTGATCACCTTTCTCTGGTAGTTAAATGTAAAATTACAAAACTGCCAATGCATACGTAAATTGCTAAAGGCATAAAATGTCTTTATTATCTTGAGCCACAGAGATAGCATGAAAGGAAAAAAAGTATACTGTTGCCAAATTTTTAATGATTTAACTACCAAATATGCCTGATTCTCCCATTCTCAAAAGCCAAACCCAAATATGAGCTTTAGATCTTTTCATACACTCATTCCCTGGGATTTTTAATGACTATATATCCTGACCTTTAAATATAATGTGAAGTTCTAAGCCACAGCTATACCTACAGTCACTGCAAAATTAATGTTAGCACATTCATATTTGCCTATATTCTTATACTTCTTTTCATAATTAATTGTGAATCCATTGCCCCATGCTTTTCTCATTTGAATAGTTGTGAGTTGAGAATTGTGGTGATGTATGGAATTCTCTTAATCCCAGGCTACATAACAGGGAAAGAAAGCAAACAGATTCTCTATCTCAGGAAGCATTTTTTTATTGTCATCTTTACTTTTGTATTCCTGCAGTCTGGTACCATTTGCTGCTCAGGGCAGAGACTTTTAAATCATTATGAATGCAAGCAAAGGTTTAATAGGTTTTATTACATGATATATACTTAGCATTCATTACATTTTGTGTTTTTCCCTATAATGGCATGATGTAAAATAAAGTAATATCATAGAGTAATGGAAAAAGACACCCATTTGGTTTCAAGATTCATTTCATATTGACATTAATAACATAAGTTAATGGTTCATTTGAAGAAGAATAAGCAGTTCATTCTAGGGGCCAACAAAGGTTCAGATACTTCTGGAGAGAAGGCAGTAAGATTCAGAGGCAACTGAAAGTAAAAATGTGACTAGGAGGGAAAATAGATTACTTAGAGGCCCTGAGAGAATATGCAAATGAAAAACACATTAAAAATGCCCATTTTTGCAACCTTTATTATCACAATCCAGGACCTTGTTTACCAAATTGTCAAAAGAACAGGCTGGGGAGGGGAATGGGGGAAATCATTAATCAAAACAAGATTTTTATTCCTTAAAATTAAACGAGTACCCAGATCCTTCAAGACTTATTAAAGAGGGTGCCTAAAATGCACCACCAAGTGCCAGACCCTCTGCACTGGATACCCATTTTATGACAGATCTGAAATAGAAGTTAAGGATAACACAGAATAGAACTACGATCTCTTTTTTTAAAAAAAAATCAATAGCTTTTAAAATCCCAAATGCTCTCACTGCTGAGATTAATAAAGACCGAGAATCCATCCTGAACACACGCAATGACTTCTATTACAAAAGGAAAAATGAAAACGCTGCTATTACTGACACAGTCAATAGATCCCACCTCAGTGTATACTATACTTTCTAGATTTTTAATTTAAATGCATATAGTTCCAGGGACTGGAGCATGATCAGCATTCATTCACTTCAAAGAATAATGGAAGATGTGGAAGTTTGTCTCATAAATAAACACATAACCTGCTTTGGGTACCATTTGCTTAAAATATTTTCCCTGGAAACTTCTCTAGCCATTCTCAGTATGTGGTTCTTCCTCTAGCCTGTGCTTCATCACTGCTTTCCTTCTTTCAACTAGAACTTGATAAGAATATCATGAAAAAAAGAATATCATGAAATTGTGGCCTGTGCCTCAGGTTTGAGGACATGTCATCCAGAGTCCATAGAAACGACAGCCTTATTCAAAAATAAGAGAGGCCTGGGGCACCTGGGTGGCTTAGGTGGTTAAGTACCTGCCTTCAGCTCAGGTCAGTGGTCTCGGGATCCCAGGAGCCTCATGTTGGGCTCCCTGCTCAGTGGGGAGTCTGCTTCTCTCTCTCCCTCTGCATCCCCCACTTGTGCTCTCTCTCTCTCTCTCAAATAAACAAATAAAATATAAAAAAAATAAGAGAAAGACAAAAAATTTTGCATTCAGGCTTTCATAAGTTCAAAAAATTGTACAATTTTATAAGCACACAGTCTTCCCCAAGTACCTGAAAATATTTCTTACCCTTTGTGTTTATGAGCCCTTGGGATAAAAAGAACCTCTACTTAAAAAAAAAAAAAAAAAGAAATTAATACATATTAATCTAAAAGACCTTTTAGCAGCACTTTTATTCTTATTATGAAGGGTGAGGCCACCAGTAAATCATTCAAGAGAACTCTGCAGCATTCACATGGAGTGTGCAACAGATCCATTTAATCCAATTAAGTTCAAGAAGTAATTCTCTCACTGATAGGCATCCAGAATTTCTATGGCAAATTCACAAATGCATTCAGAAAGCAAAATATGCCAAGTAATATTTGCCTTAGAGACTGTATAAACAGACTATTTTTTTCTTTCAAGATAATATGTAGTGGACCCAGGTTCTTGTAGTGGTGCATTCATTATATCTAGATTCACCATTACTTTTTTTTTCTTTTTTTTTTATTCTTATGTTAATCCCCATACATTACATCATTAGTTTTAGATGAAGTGTTCCATGATTCATTGTTTGTGCATAACACCCAGTGCTCCATGCAGAATGTGCCCTCCTCAATACCCACCACCAGGCTAACCCATCCTCCCACCCCCCTCCCCTCTAGAACCCTGTTTGTTTTTCAGAGTCCATCGTCTCTCATTAGATTCACCATTACTTTTATTTAACTTATTATTTAATTCTTTATCAGCCAAAAAGCAGTTCAGTAGATAAAGACATGCTTTTCATTAAGAATCGGCCATCATTTGCCTTGTAACATAGACTTCTACTCAATTCATTTATCTCTGAAGTGAGGAATAAAAGAAAAACAATTCTACTTATCTAAGATAGGCTAGATGTACAAGTGGGGAGAAGTCAACCTGCCTGTTATAAGAAGAGCAATACATTCCTATGTGTAGTCATTGGGTTTCTGTGTAAGAACTAACAAAATGTTCTATATACATAGTGAAAATTATTTTGTGTTAGAATTTTAAATAGAAAAAAGAAAAAACTTAAGAAAAGAATTGTTTATAGCTTTAGAAAGGCTCACAAAGATATTTCAGAGGGAAAGCACACTTGGATCAATTCACACAGAATCAGAGAGTCAATCATTTGAGAACCAAACTAAAAGGAATTCTCTGTCACCAAACCAATAGAATTCAGTTTGAATATAAGGGCACATAAGGACAGAAGCCCTAAGAGGACTGGCAATATTTGTACATGACCCACAGGGAGATTTAAGAGAGCAAAGTTTGTTTTTTTTTTTTTTCAGAGTAACAATCTTCCAGAAAGCCTAGAGATCTTTGGCCCCTTTCTACTCAAAGTGTGGTCCTCAGACCGGCAGCATAGACATCATCAGGGAGCTAGTTGGAAATGCCAATGTCAGGCCCTCGCCTGTCCCATCCAGGTGATTCTTACTCACTCTAAAGTTAGAGGAATAATGTTTAGTTTTCAAAAATACTTGCTTTTTCGCCCTGATTTTCATAATTGTAAATAATGCTGCAATGTTGCTAGACCATGAGCTGTTGTACCCTGAGGAAGTAGAGTGCTGAGGCGGTGAGGTAGAATTTCTCTTTTCCAGACAGCTCTGGCCTGCCCAGAGCAATGATTGATCTTGGTTGACCTGGTACCTGAAGGAAATGAACCTGGAGTTGTGAAGCCAAGATGAAATTTGTGGTGATCTCTAATCAATCTGGCAAATGGATGATTCAGGGTCTTCGGTTGTGGTCATGTCTAGTTAAACCTTTTAAAACAGCTATGGGTTTATATAGCTTTCTGTTTTGGTCACCAGTGCTTCATGTGGTTTCTATATTTATTTAACAGTTACAGAATATATTTCCTCTCTGTGAATTTTTTTTTAATTTATTTAGGTGATTTATGTTTAATTACACCTGATGATAGGAAATACTTTCCAATTACTTAAAGGACACCTCACATTAATAATAAGCTTGCCTTCAAACTTTGCTTATTGCAGAAATACATTCTTTAGCTAGCATAGTATAGTATCTAGCCAGGGACCATGCTAGATGCCCAAAACTATTCTTTGATCTTTCACTGTGTTTTCTTCTTTAAAACTAACAAAGAGATCATGCTGTGGTTACTATCATTTTTAATCCAGAAATATCATTCTTTAACATAGCTTGATGAATCATTCATTTTTTCTTTCCTTGGGAACTGGAAATCATATTTGTGAGAGTGTTAAATTTGGGTTTCTAAAAGGAATACATTTGTGGGTTTGGGGTGTTTAAGGGAGGTTCTTTTGCATTTAAGATATTATAAAACCTTATGAAACTTACCTAATTCCAGTTAAATTTATGAATATATTTAAAAAGATAGTTCTAATTCATTAATTACTAACCAATGATTCCTCTGCTTCTTTCTGCCCTCTAGACTTTGATAATATCACTCTTATTATCAGCCTCCTCAAATATGGCCAAGTCCCCCAAATTAATTGAATCTAAGAATACTGTACTAAGGAAGTACATTAGTTGAAAAAGAGTTCTCTATCTCTGAGCTTATAAATCTCTCATATAAAAGGACAGACAAATTTATCTAAATTATAATTACAAATAAAAATGCATGGGATATAAATAAGAATGAGAAATAAAATTAATATGTTTTGTGCAAAGCACTCTTCAGGTACCTCACAGCCATATGAATATGTGATATAAAATAGAGTTGTTCTGATAAGAGATCAAAAACAGGTGACTTTTTTGAGCTTGTAAGAGTAGTGGACTAGCAAATGAAAGAAGGAAACTCTGATCTGGGGAAAGACACATGAGATAAACCAGAGGCAAGAGGGTCAGCAGAGGAAGTTATACAGTTATGAAAGGAAAGAGAGAGAAAATAAATTCACAAAAAATGGAGGACAGGTACCATGGTATGACAGATATGATTTGTTGTCTTTTTAGCAATTATAAGACAAAATTTTTTGGGAGCTTATGTGAGAATGTTGGTACCTCAATATATATCTTTTTTTCCATAGGTACTCTAATTAGTGCTTACCTCCCATTAAGAAATATTATCAAAATAAGTTACCATTTAATAATTTAGAGAAACTAAATGAAACTGATACTAATAAGTGGATCTGTGTTTCATATTTTTAGACAAACCACAAAGGGACATTATTCATCACATTTCCCTTATTTTTTTTTTTTTTCATTTCAGAGAGGAAAGTGGGTCTCTGGAGCCAGGTCTGTTGCCGCATAAGCACTTTAATGAATGGCAATTCTGTTCATCTCATGAAGATATATAGTTGGTCCAGTAGTGATGTCCCTAAAGAGATCATGAACATTCAGCTTATGGTTATTCAAAAGTTATGGACAATTGCCAATTCAAATGTGGCCCATGGATTCTAACTTCAAATCTGTCATCTCTCTCCCTTCCCCCAATTTTTAATCCATCAAGTCTTTAAATTCTCTAAGTCATTATCAACATGAACGGGATCCTGTACCAGGATTCTAGAAGGGAGCAACCCCATAGCTCATTGTTATTCCCCGGAGCTAGCCAGTCCCAGGGACCATACCTAACAACAGCGAGTGCAAAAATAAATCAAATTCTGGGATGGCTTTAAAAAGCTTACTTTTCTTATGAGAATGAAGCTTTAACCTTGCCTGGCACATCAGAGATCTAAAGGAATACAATCTTCCATTCATTTGCATTAACCAGAAAGGCATTGTGCCAACACAGAGCCTTATTTTCAGCACACATGACTTTGCAGAAGAGAAGGAAAAAGAAGAATTGAGATATCTATCTGAAATAAATTTAACCAGATACCAGAATCCAGTTATGGCTAAAAAGTGCAAGCAATAAAGATACATGTTTTCAGAATAGTGCTTTCTTTAATAAGTGAGATCCCACATAGCCTGTTAGAAGATGAGGGTGTTTTAGAGGTACAGCTTCCAACTAAGCAGCTGCAAATACAAACCCCAGCTGTAAGTGAGATATTGGTTAGAGGAAAGAAATAAAGGCAGATCTCAATATAGTTAGGAAAACAAATTAAAACAGTTTGTCTCTCTGAAGCAAACTGATTAATAGTTACACACAAATTCATCAATAATGTTAATGCCTAGCAATAGGTTAATGCTGCACATTAGCCTATTTGATATAAATGAAACCATGGGAAACATTTATTTAAGGTGTGTTTGATTGTGATTGTCTCTTTTTCAAATTTGACCTTATAACTAAATAACACCTCAAACATAATTTTTTCTGCTAGTTGGTTTGCAGTTAGTACTTAGACACTCCTGGTAGCCAATGTCAGAATAATTTAGTTAATATCCACTATTATAAAGATTGAGCTTCTTTGTTTCTTCTCACCCCTGACGTATACTCATTCTCAAGTATTTCATAATTGTATTTTTTTTCTCGCTAATCATCTTTATTCTCTGTGTTCTCATATCTCTAAAGAGAATAATATAATTAAATTTAGTATTATGGTCTTGGAACTTAAGCAAGGAAATTGTGTTTTCTATTGAAATTAATTTGAGGAATTAATATTTATTATATGAATCTATAAATATAAACATTATCCAAGAAAGTAAAAATCTATATCCTAGTGTTCTGTATAGTGTAGACTAGATTCAAAGAAGTAGCAACCCACACGGAACTAGGGGTAACAGGATGATTTTATATATTTTTAAAACATTTTAGATACTTTATATTTCATTGATATACCATTTGATTGTCTAAAAAGCAAATTATTAATGATATCCCCAAAATAGCATAGTATAGAAACATAAATTAAAGATGTTCCATCTATATGAAATATTATATATTTATATAATGTTACTACAATAGATATACATTATATGTTTACATATAGTTTCATATATACATTTTATATTTTATATAAATAATATGTATTTCATAAATAAATGTTTTCCATCTAATATGTATTGTATTTTAAGGACTCTTTAGCTCTTCTAAGGGCCCTGTAGCTACAAGGTGAAGTTGCCATCTTGCAGCTTGATGGACGTGTGTACAGCTTGTGTCTCAAGTCCTTCCTTGTCACTTTACCTTCATTTTCCCATATAACAATTGAGGCTTACTATTATACCATTTGCCCTTAAGATTTAACAGATATCCATTGGGTTTTGTTTTTGTTGGGTTTGGTTCACATTTGAAGGTTACGTTTTCTATTAATCCACAATAAATCTCTGTGAGAAATTCTACTTGAAACTTTCATTATGAAGCATTATTGTACCATGGAATAAAGGTGGGGTTTTGGTAACTTCTGGGCTATTTTCATCTGCAAGTGTAATGTCCTAAGCAATTTTCTTCTCTCTGAGCCTCAGTTTCCTTTTCAATAAAAAAATAATAATAATAGTAACAGCTACCTCACTAGATCATTGTAAGAAATAAATGGATGTGTAAAAAGCTCTTTGTAAATTGTGAAGTTGTGCTGTATATGGTCATCAATAATTATCACTCTAAAGATTGCTATTGCCAGTTTTATTTTGTGTTATAAATAGCAAACAAAATTTTGTGTTCACATTTGAAATGGCAGATCTTAAAAATATGCATTCCTGGGTGCCTGGGTGGCTCAGATGGTTAAGCGTCTGCCTTCGGCTCAGGTCATGATCTCAGGGTCCTGGGATTGAATCCTGCATCAGGTTCCCTGCTCAGTGCAGAGCCTGCTTCTCCCTCTCCCTCTGCCACTCCCTCTGCTTGTGCTCTTCTGTCTATCTCTCTGTCAAATAAATAAATAAATCTTTAAAAAAATATATGCATTCCTTGTTGGGTAGTATTTCTAGATACATGGCTTTCCTATTCTCAACCACAAGAGAGTTCATGTGGACTTCACCTCCCTTGTCTCATAGCATGGATCTGCTTATCTGATGAAGGGTTACTCCTGCATTCTCTTCAGTGGACTCCTGCTCTGCTTCATTTAACTGAGATGCTTCAAAATGGGAGGAGGAGTAATGTCAGTTAAATGAAAATCAGAAAAATGTTTATATTTTCAAAGGAGTTCTTTGATCTTAGTAAACTTCCCTCCTCTTTCCAGTCACTGGACAAAACTGGCTTATTTGGTACATACTTTACATCTCCATTTAGAAGTCATTTCCGTCATTGCAAACTTAACAGATCTACCAGTTTCATCTCACACATCATTGTTCTTGCATTCCTAAAATCGACAAGTTCTTATAGGCTTCAGATTATACATATGTGCGTGTGTGTGTGTGTTCTTTTTGCCTAAAATAATCTTCAAATACCCAACTCCTTATCTTTTGGGTCTCAGAATAGATGTCACCTTATCAGAATGGATGTCTCTGA
Source organism: Mirounga leonina (assembly GCF_011800145.1). NCBI lineage: Eukaryota > Metazoa > Chordata > Mammalia > Carnivora > Phocidae > Mirounga > Mirounga leonina. The sequence continues at coordinate 65,465,710 of NW_023270268.1, forward strand.
CTACCAAATCAAAAATACATTTTTTACCCTTTTCTTTTCCTTCAGTACATCTCATTTGATCTCATTTTGTATATATCTATTTATCTACTTATTTGTTGTTTGCCTCCTCCAGTTGACTATAAACTCCATGAGAGGTTATCATGTCTCTTTTGTTCCTCTCCATGTACCTAAAAGAGCTCCTGGTTCCCAGAAGATGCCCAGTAAATACCTACTGATTAAATGAATATACTAATAAAGAACAGGGAAAATGTCATTTTAAGTGTCTTTGTGAAAGTTCAATTTGTCCAGAGACACCATCTCAGATGATTGGATTGGATGGTTTTAATTGCTGACGGAACATCTCCTTGTGGAACTCTTGCTAACATTTCAGCTCAAGGAGCCTTAAGCTCCTCAGCTCATTATTTCTCTCTGCCAAAGCTGCTTATCCATATGCACTGACTGTCTCTTGTAATGACTCCATCTACCTCCTAGTCTAAGAGTAAATTTGAGGATCATATTTAGGTCCTTCATCTTCTTCACTCTATACATCCAAATAGATTTCTCCATCTGAAAGTCTCTCAGATTCATTCTTTTTTTTAAATTTTATTATATTATGTTATGTTAGTCACCATACATTACATCATTAGTCTTTGATGTAGTGTTCCATGATTCATTGTTTGCGTATAACACCAGTGCTCCTTACAATATGTCTCAGATTCATTCTTATTTCATATTTATTTGTCTCTTACCTGAAAATCTGCAATAACTTCTGCCACGTGTCCTTGTCTCCTGTTCCTCCATTCTTATTTACATGCTAATAACTCCTATTAAATTATAAAAATCTTAAGGGCAGGTATTCTCTTAGTTATCATGGCGACATACACATGGCCAATTCCTGCTGAGTGTTCAGTTACTTACTAAGATTCAGTAGTTTCCACATTTCTTTGCAAAGCCAAGTTATAATTTCTAATAATTATGAGACATTGGAAGAGTTACTTTAAAAAATATAAAAAAGATCTTTAATCCTTTGTCTCATAATTTAGCTGTAATTTGGTAATCATTCAAACATTATCATTAGAAAACCTATAAAACCTCATTCTTCTCTCTCTTTCAGGCAATCTGCCCTGAGGGTATAAACAATAGTATCTATTATTTATTCTTTAGGATTCCCATGTTATACCCTATTAAACATCTATAAATATCCTCCCTCTGTGTTTATAGGGAAAATAAATTGCTTTTCTGTTCAACATTCCTTGGCTCCATTCAAAAAAAAAAAAAAGAGTGTATATTTTTAGCTAATAAAGGGAAACATGGTGAGGTGAGCCAATCACAAAGACTGTAACTTAAAACCTCAGGGGTTTTGGGACTTGATTAGCAATAATTCTTCCTTTTGGAAAGAGTCAGAGGGCTGAGGTTGATCAAAGATTGGCACCTAGCACCCAACCATTTCTATCTGCCCCAAGGGAAGGGCAAAGAGAGTTAATCAGGCACACAGCCATTGTATCAAATGTTCTGGACCCCTTTGGGGCATTTGCATATTTATGACTAGACAAGCCTTTCCTGCCTCAGCCCACTTGTCATGTTGTTTCTTCACAGTCACCATGACAGACATAAGATAATGTATAAGGGTCACTTACTTGACAGGGTCTGAAAAATGGACAAATAGATCTTGAACTGGGTGAGGAATTTTTAAAAGTAAATGTTATAAAGATGCTTTGTGGAAAATAAATTACATGAGTATGGAGCTAAGTTTAAGAAAAAAAACCTAATTTTGGTGACAAACAGGTTGCCAATGAAAATCAAATTAAGGGCAGTCCTCACACATCTTATAGATTACCTTCTTGGAAAGTCGCTAGGAGTTGCAATGATGTATGCTAAATCAGACTGTATACACAGGATAGGATAGTCACTCTCTGTGCAAGAGACCATATATACATATATAGTATAATATATATGTACATAATATTGTATACATATATAACACATCAAAATGTATATATATTACATATGTATTACATATACATACATATGTATATAATATCATATAAATATAATATTTTATAGGCATTACCATAAGCATCGCATACAAGGAGTGAGTTTTTAAACATTTTTAGCAGTAGAGTAGTTTTTCATTTGACATTTTTAATGGATCCTGAATGTATAAAGTAGATAAAAATGGAACTACTGTGATCAAAACAGTTATGGGAAAGATTTGGGAGCCCCACACACTTGGTCTTTCCCCCATCTCGCATGGTGGCCCTTGAATGGTCCTCCATGCAACTTGGGCTGATTTAATCAAGGACAAATAATATAACTTATATACTTTAACAGTGTAAAACTTCCTAAAGCACATTAATATAATCTAGGAAATATTATTTAATAGAGCATTAATTATCTGTATATTGCTTACCTTACTTTTGCTGATTTGTTAATCAGAGAGTAATAAATATTTTCAGAAGAGTTATTCAATTCAGGAAGATTTTGAAGGAAATTTGGCAAGTGTTTTGAAGAAAATGAGACACATAGTGACTTTTTCTTTTCATAAATCTTCCTCGGGTGGCATGGGCATTAAAGATCAAGTGGTTCCTCTGCATTTGGCATCAGAATTCCATCACCCAGAACATGGACGGCAAATATATTATCATCATAAGAGTCACAAAGAACATCGCAAGTGTTATGTCAGAGTTCGACACATTCACAATAACCTTAGATTAGAATAGTCTCAAATTAGAAGACCAAAGAAGACCAAATCATACCACTAGGGAATGCTATTTTTCTCATTACTCAATGTATCTAGCTCTATTAATCTGTAAATACCCAGAGGTGCAGTTGTTTGGAAATTTTACCAAAGAAAACTTCTATTAATATTTAAAGGTCTGAATGGCAAAGCTGATCACACACACTCTAGAGGGAAGTCAGAATTCATTCTCATCACCTCCACTCCCAAAGAGATAGAATGAAATGAGTAGTTTTGGGGGGTCCCCAGTGAACTACAAATACTTGAAGGCAGAGACCATGTAACATTGTCACTATAACCTCAACATTTAGCACAACCCCTGTTCACTGGAGGCTCTCAATTTTACATTAATATAGAAACATTAGTTTTATGAATGGATAAACTCAAATTGTGCCAACAAATAGCACCCTTGATAAATAAGCCTATCAATAAAATTTTTTGGAATAGGGTGGCACTAGTCTTGTATGCATCTGCTTTAAATTAGACTGTACCCTCAAATACTGATGGGAGAGCAGATAAACATGGCACAGTTCTCCCAGTCTGTGCCTGAGAACCACTCCTAAAAGAGCCAGTTCTCCTATCATTGCTACCTCCTATACTCACATTCATTTATCCAGATTTACTTTTTTCTTTTACAATCCAGATTTCCAGATGACAGCTCATCTGATAGACGAATACATAATGATTAATAAATAGGTGCTAATACCAAAAGAATAGCTTAATAACTAGGTCTCTTTCATTCTTAGGGAGAACACATGCATTTAAAAATTACCCATAAGCCTTACTCGGGAGTAATCCGAACTGGAATGTTAGGGGCCATGGAAGACCATTGCAAGAGATGATGACTATATCTCTACTTTACAAAAATAGATAGGAGGTCAGTTTGAAAATGGATAAATTATAAATGTGGAAACTCCCAAATAAATACCTAGATCATGAAGAATGAACACTTGACTGAGATAGGGTTTCTAGTAATATTTTGTACCTTTTTGAATAACAGAACTTATAACTATGGAAAACCACCTAGTCTTTTTGTTATTCAGGTCTTTGTTAGGAGTGATCATTTCTGAGAAAACTTATTGAAATATATTATTTTGGTGGGCACTCTCAAAATCATTCTTTTTTTTTTTTTAAGATTTTATTTATTTGACAGAGAGAGATACAGCGAGAGAGGGAACACAAGCAGGGGGAGTGGGAGAGGGAGAAGCTGGCTTCCCGCAGAGCGGGGAGCCAGATGCGGGGCTCGATCCCAGGACCCTGGGATCATGACCTGAGCCGAAGGCAGACGCTTAACGACTGAGCCACCCAGGCGCCCCTCAAGATCATTCTTCTTAATTGAGAATATTTATTAGAATTTTTAAAAAATGTAATTGCATTTGTAGAAACCTCAATGACAGTGGTATTTAGAAACTCTGAGACTTTCACGGGTGGTACCTTAAAAGGCAAATAACATCTTTTTGGAAATAATATCCTGGAGTGAATTAAGGAAGTAAATAAACAGTATGTGTGTGTGTGTGATTTTTGAACCAATGACTTTTGCCACCACAGATTCGAAGGGATTTCATTTCTCCACCCTGGGAATGATTTGAGGGTTAATGAGACATTGGGCCTATGAGCACCACTGTAGAAAGATGCTAGCTACATATAAATGATTATAATTATCCAATTTTCTGAATGTTTTCTTAATAAGCAGATGGGAAATTTCCGTTCATGGCAAGGAATTTCAAAGGCTTAATCATTTCATCTTTGTAACTATTCAGAATTTCAAGTATAGCTCTGCTTAGAACTCAAATCACTTTTAGAAATCATTCGTATTTATTCCTCAGGGCAAAAATCAGTGAATGGATGTGAATAACTTTGGATGGTCTACACACCAAACACCAAAGTGAAAACTTGGCAGTTGTTCAATTTATTTGATCAGTGTAGATTGTCAGTTGGAATATTCATTGCCCAAAAAGGAGCTTTTAAAAATTGTTTGGATTTGGATCTGCAAAGAATTGTTTTTATATATTAATATAAAGTATGTGAATCATTTCTATCAAGTCTGTGTAAAAAACATAATTCCGCCAGTCACTCACCCAACCTTTTGAATAGTCAATCATTAAATCCCAAATTATTTCAACTGATATGAATATAGGGCACAATTATGTCGTGTTTTGGAGTCAGTGTACCCAGCTGTGAGTAAAAACATAGTATATAATGGAGAAAATCTTTGCTCTGAGTTTACAAAGAAAGCAGTTACAAAGAGTAACTGAAATAGCTCCCAGAGTTTCGTGGAGAGATCAAGTACTGATGGAAGTGGTCAGAGGGGTGGTGCAGCTCTAATTAGCAACAAGGACACCCGCTCATTATCACTCCACACCACTTCCCCCTAATAAGGTGGTAATTCATAGTCAGTGGGTGAGTGGTGCGGTTACGGGTAACTGCCCACCATTTAACTAATGTAGCTCTAAGTATGTGTCTGGATTAGCTGTTTTATCTGTCTCTCCTCCCAGTACTTTCTCTGCAGCATATCACTGAGGTGGTATTAACATTCATCTGATAAAATCAAACCAGTTCCCCAAAATGTTGGACGAAAGCAAACACAGTCACAGGAAAAATAAAAACGAAAATTAAATACAAATTGCCTTCATAATGTTGCTAATTTGTTGCTATTTGTAGTAAAGATCTTAATGAGATTATCTACGATTGGGCTTGTTTCCATTGAGAGTTTCATTAACCTCCCCATTTTTCCTTCATTTATAGCTATGTGCTTAGTATGTTTGATTATCTGTATTTCGTATCTCATAATTCACAGTTTTTGCAAATCTGCAAAATTTGTTTTTACAATAAAATGAGAAAATTCAAAGTAATTATGTGCATGATAAAAATTTTCTTTATGTAATATATGTATGTCTGTGTCCATTTGCTTCTATATCCACCTAGCAGATTATTTGGTGAAGGTAAAGGGAGGAGCAGTGGGGAACATTTTTATCATATTCAGGAAACCTGCCACCTCAAATGCTTTTTCAAGTATGGTAGACAGTAAGAAGATGTATAAATGTTGGATGTCTGGTGGTCTCTGCTTTCTGAAGTCCTATTCAGCAATGATACACTATTTAAATTGAGTACAGAATAGTATTTCTCAGACTTTCATGTGCATCCAGATCACCTGGGCATCTTATTAAAGCTTAGATTCCGATTTAGTCAGTCCAGTGTGAAGCCTGAGTCTCTGCATTTCTAACTAAATCCCACAAAGGCTACTGGTCCATAAATCAATCATACTCTGAATAGCAAGAGTATGGCATACTCAACTATTAATAGGTAGAATTACATCCAGTTTAAAGAACTGAATATAAAGCAGATGAGTGTTACAACAAAGACCCAAAAAGAGTAATCCCCCCAAAATACATAAGCCATTAGAAAATTCATTAATAAGAGCCTAGTTATGCATTATATCAGAAACTTTAGCTTTGTTGACTTAAATAGGATCTCATTAAATGAATGAAAATGCCACAAAGTGAAGATATCAACTAAGTCAGGTTCCCTGGTGTGAAATTCTGATAGTCATATTAAAGATAAATTACTTTATTAAAACTGGACATTTCTATTAAAACCAAAAGCAGTCCTTAAAAACAACTGTATAAATCAAAAAGTGATGTCCACGGGAAAAGAGTAGGAGTTATGAAGCAGACATTTTATCCCAGCTCTGCCATGGAAACAGCTTTCTTTATCTATAATTTGAAGATGATAAACATCTGGCTCAAATCTCATAAATATGTAGTGAGATATGAATATGATAATCCACATGTATGCATTTTGAAATAACTTATAACTTATACCTACAACATTTTTTAAATTGTAAATATTATTTTCTTCTGTAAACAACAGGTCATGATAATAGGCTATGCTAGAGCATATCTAATTTGCAGTGTTTCAGTTCGTTTATAATCTCCAGGTTTCAGTATATGTGGGGGAGAGGCTGGCCATTTTTATTTGGTAGTGCACTTTTTTAAATGCCCTGATTTCACCTGAAAAATATGCTTAGTGTTTCCATAGACTTAGATTTCATTCATTCATTCATTCATTCATTCATTCATTCATTCATTCATATTTTTCCTTTCAGTTTGAGAAAAAATTGAAATATAGCACTAAGTTTAAGGTGCACAGCATAATGACTAGACTTACATATATTTTGAAGTGATTACATGGTAAGTTTAGTTAATATCCATCATCTCATATAGATAAAAAAAAAATTGTTTTCTTTGATATGAGAACTTCAAGGATTTACTCTCTTGAGAACTCTCAAATATATCCTACAACAAATATATCCTACATCATGTTATAATTTACACCCCCAGTACTTATTTATCAGAAGTGTGTACCTTTTGACTACCTTCACCCAATTCCTCCTCACCTTCCCACCTCTGGTAATCACAAATCTCACCTCTCTCTTCTCTCTCTTTTTAGATTCTACATACATATAAATTAGGTCACACAGTATTTGTCTTTCTCTGTCTGACTTTCATGTAGCATAATGCCTTCAAGGTCCATCCAGGTTGTCACAAATGGCAGAATTTCCTTCCTTTTTATGGCTGAATAATAGTCCATTGTGTATATATCCCACTTTTTATTTATCTGTTTATCTGTCAATGGACATTTAGGCTGTTTGCATGTCTTGTTGATTTTAAATAATGCTGCAATGAATATGGGCATATATCTCTTAAACATAGTGATTTGTTTCATATATATGCATGCATACATACATATATAGAAGTGGAATTGCTAGAACCTATGGTAATTCTACTTTTAATCTTTTGAGGAACTTCCATAGTGTTTTCCTTAGTGACTACCAGTTTATAATCCCAACAGTGCACAAGGAAGCCCTTTTCTTCACATTGTCACTGGTGTTTGTTATCTCTTGTCTTTTTGAAAATAGCCATTCTAACAGGCATGAGGGGATGTCTCCTTGTAGTTTTGATTTGCATTTCCCTAATGGCCTAATGATTAGTGATGTTGAGCACCTATTCATGTACCTGTTTTCTATTTGAATATCTTGAAACCTGAATAGATTCTTTGCCTATTTTCAATTGGGGTATTTATTTATTTATTGCTATTGAGTTTATGAGTTCTTTATATATTTTGGTTATTAATCTCTTATCAGATATATGGTTTGCAAATATTTTCTCCTATTCTGTAGGTTGCCTTTTTATTCTGCTGATGGTTTCTTTTGTTGTGCAGAAGGTTTTGAGTTCGATTTAGCAGCACTTATTTTTTATTCCATTGTTTCTGTTCTAGGTGTCATACCCCCCCAAAAAAAAAAAATCATTTCCAAGACAAAAGGAACATTTTTGCTTTGTTTCCTTCTAGGAGTTTTATGATTTTCAATTTTACTTTTAAGTCTAATCCATTTCAAGTTAATTTTTGTGTGTGGTATATAAGATAGGGCTTTACTTTCATTCTTTACATGTGAATATCCAGTTTTTCCAACACCATTTATTGAAGAGACCGTCTGTTTCTTCTTTTTTTTTTTTTAAAGATTTATTTATCTATTTTAGACAGAGAGAGAGTGTGTGTATGAATGGGGGGAGGGGCAGAAGGAAGAGAATCTTCAAGCAGTCTCCCCGCTGAGTGCAGAACCTGACACGGGGCTCGATCCCACTACCCATGAGGTAATGATCTGAGTTGAAACCAAGAGTCAGACACTTAACCAAGAGTCAGACACTTAACCAAGGCACTGCTGTCTGTCTTTTCTTCATTGAGTATTCTTGGCTCCCATGTCAAATATTAGTTGACCATATATGCTGAGGTTTATTTCTGGGCTCTCAATTCTGTTCCATTGGTCTGTGTGTCTGTTTTTATGCCAATTCTATACTGTCTTGATTACTCTAGCTTTATAATATAGCTTGAAATCAGGAAATATAATGCCTCCCCCCCCCCCCCCCCCCCCCCGTACACCTCCCAGTTTTCTTTGTCCTCAGGATTGCTTTGGCTATTTGGGATCTTTTGTGGTTTTCATAAAAATTTTAGTATTGTTTTTCTACTTCTGTAAAAACAATGCCATTGGAATCTTAATAGGAATTGTATGGAATCTATAGATGGCTTTGAGTAGTATGGGCATATAAACAATATTGATTCTTCCAGTCTATGAACATTTAATATTTTTCTATCTGTGAATTCTTAAATTTCTTTCATTAGTGTCTTACAGTTTTTAATATAGAGATCTTTCACTCCCTTGGTTAAATTTATTCCTTGGTACTTTATTTGTTTCAATGCTATTGTAAATGGGATAATTTTCTTTATTTCTTTTTTGGATAATTCATTGTTAGTGTACAGAAATGTTACTGATTTTCGAATGTTACTCTTATATTCTGCAACTTCACTGAATTCATTGATTAGATGTAACATCAGATTCCATTTAAATATGTGGTAACATTATTAATTTTTATTTAAGGTTATCTCGGGAGTTCTGGGGTTGAAGGAGAGAATGCAGTTCTATATCTGGGTAAACAGCTACGGACAATGATTAAAGCTTGGGGTACCTGGGTGACGCAGTTGGTTAAAGCATCCAACTCCTGGTTTCAGCTCAGGTCTGGTCTCAGGGTCATGAGATTAAACCACATGTCTGGCTCCATGCTCAGAGCAGGGTCTGCTTGGGTTTCTCTCTCCCTTTCCATCTGCCCAACCCCTCCCGACCCCTCTATCTCTCTGTCAAATAAGTAAATAAATCTTAAAAAAAAAAAAGAAAATGATTAAAGCTTATTTAATAATAGATATCATTGATTATTCTAACTTCAGTATATGTGCCATCATTTTAACCATTTAGTACAATATGTGAAGAATTTAAGAAAGAAGGCTTAATTAATTAATCTCCGATGTAAAAAGTTCAAAAGAATATGCTAGTATGAAATAGGCTCTATTGGTAAAAGAAAATGTATTGTTAGGCAGCTCATATATCTCAAAAAATGATAAGCTCTGAAAATATCTATTGAGCTCATCATCTCAGGCAGTGAATTTTTGTTCCAAAAGTTGCAGTGTTTCTCAGTGTTCACTTATGGGATGGGATGCAGTTCTGACATTTTTGGAGTCAGAAAGGTCTCAGGGCAACTCTCAAGGTTGATGCATCATCTTTAAAGATATGCCTTAAACCTTTGCTATGACCCATGTTGACTCTTAGACACTTCTGTGGTTAGAAGGTATAATTTAATTTATTCAGGTTTTGCACTGAGTGTGGGATTTGCCTTCCTTCTTGAGCAAAAAATGGGAAGAAAAATCTTCCTTGAGTTTTCCAGGGTTTTGCTTGAAATGAAAACCCACAATGTGACCTCGTGCTCTTATTGTTGTCTCTGTCTTGCCATGCCATGGGAATGCAACTTAGGAATCTTTCAGTGTGGCTTCACATTTTTCATGAATCAACAAGTTCTTATGTTAAAAGGGTTTATTCTAATTGCACTTATTCTATTATGTCCACCATGAAGTATAATTATTTTCATGAATTTAATTTAACATAATTTTATTAAGCTTTATGCCACTGCTAGAGTCATCTTCCAAAAGTGCATAACTAATCTTGTCTCTCATTTAAAGTCCTACAGTGGCTCCACTTCCCAAAGCTTTTGAATGAAGTCACACCTCCTTAGTGTCGCATACAATGTTCCTCATGATCTGGCCACACCAACCTGACTTACAATCCAATTTCTTGATTCTCATATCCTACCTTCCAGCCATATTGAATTCTAAGATTTGTTCCCCCAGTGGGCCATCCTCTCTCAAGCCACCAGGTCTTTACACAAGCTGTGGTTTATTTCAAAAAGTCACTTTGTGCTCTTTCTCCAAAATCTCCCAATTTCAGTTCAGAAGTCATCTCCTGCCAAAGGTGTTCTAAAATCCCTCTAAAGGGTAAGAAAGTTACCCCTTCTGGGTAGGGCGACCATTTTTCCTGGTTTACGAGGGCCTCCTAACTATGTCTATTTTCTCAGCATTCCATTTGGGTAGCAACCCCTTTACCTCGCAGGACAGTGTCTTGTCCTGGTTTGGGTAAATATGTCACAAGCCTATCACACTTCTACGATTGCCTTGTGCAGCAAGTAAGGGGCCAAGAGCACGACTGTTTTGAAACCAACCACGTTCACCTTCTATCAACTATGTGATGTGAACATAGGTACTTACTTAGCTCTCTTTGGCCTCAGTTTCCTTATCCATAAGATTGGAACAATGATAGCTTACTTAACAGTAATTTGTGATTTTAAATTCGGTCAAAGTACACAGTTTAGTGCCTGGTACATTGTAGGCCCTCAATAAATACCAGCTTTAAAAAAAAAAAAAACTTAATAATGGCACTGTGTTGTAATTTATGTTACCTCCTTCACAGGACTGTGAGCTTCTTAAAGACAGACTTGTGTATGTCTCTTATCTATTTTTCCTCGATGCCTAGCATAGTAGCTGCCGTGTTATAGATTTATAATAAATGTTTATCAAATGGATGAATGACTAAAAGAGTGATTGACTGCCTGAATGAATGAATGAATGAATGGAAGCATACTACCTGCCCTGAAGGGAAGAAAAGTGCTTTTACATAAGCCATAGTATACATCAGAAGATAATGTGAGTAGTGAAGAAATTGCACTTGTGTTCACTGGTGTGATTAGAGAGTGTTCACAGACAAAATGGCTCTTGAATAAAACTTCAACATAGAGAAAGGTGTGAGAAGAAATGGCATTTCAGACGGAGGACGTGACCACCATTTTCATCATACAATGACTATCTTAGTAAATAATATATACTATAACTTTAAAAAACAACAAAGAGTTTATAAATTTAAATGCAAAAGTCCAGACTTTCTACCCTCTGAAGGCCTTTGTGGTTGCCATTCTTTTCAGTGACAGAGGTGTTGCTAAGTGTGATTTCTCCTACGTCGATATGCAATTTAAAAAAAATCACAGTCAGCCTCTTTTTCCTCTTGGTTTAACTGTTGAATGTTCGTGTATATGTGTGGTGGGGGGAGTGAAATGTTCATTTCCCCCCTTGCTTTTTTAATATGATAATCATCTCTTAAAACTACAGTAGAAATTAATAAAGATCTCTCTGCTAAAATTAGAAGGATCTATTTGCTTTGACAAGTTCTAACTGTTTATAGTGTCAGATTATTTTCAAAATATTACGGATGTGGAAAAGGGGTAGAATTAGTTTTGAGCAAAATTATGGCCTGTCGGCAGATAACACAATCAACCTTTCAAAAGCAAACACCTCTTTCCAAGTAGTATAGTTGTTAGGAAATGAAAGCCTTATTCAAATGCTAAATAAGAAAAATGAGGATAGGAATAGAAACTCCTCTGAAGAAAAAAATAAAGATGAGCATTTGAGGCATGGTTTTCAAAGAGGTCCCCACTTACAGGTGTTACCTGGTTCTTGACTGGTTGATTAGATGGCCTTGATGGTGTTGACAGCCCATCAGAGTGGGGAATTCCAGCTAATGGACAGCTAATAATCATGATTGAATGGTGCCTGATCTATTTAAGGATGGAAAATCAATAGTCTATTAGATTCGCAGTATTTGCCTTCATGGCCACGGCTACACTAATTAAGCACCGCCTTAAGATGAAGAGGAGCCTGGAGAATTGGATTGGTAATGAGATTCGGTCTTGAAGTAAATGAAGCAACTTCACCATAAGGCACACTGACAGACAATTAAACCTCTTTATCAATGCAGCTTTCATCCAGAAATAAAATCTCATATGGCAGCTAGAAAATAAATGGGGGACTGGGAAGAGCTGTAAATCTTTTTCTCAGCTTGCAGTTGTACTTATAACGTCAACATTGTTTTGACATTTGGTTTACTTGCATTAGAAGTTAGTCATAGTGAGTAACATTTCATTTTTCTACATAAAAGTTCCTAGTGTGTCACATTTGTTGACATGTTTTAAGAAAGGTTTTGATTAAGCATAAAACTGATTAGAGACAAAAAGCAATTTCCTCAAAAATTTTTGGACTGAAGAGAGGGAATATTCTAAAGAGTAATAATTGCCATTAACATTTTAAAAATCCTTTCAAAAATATTTCAAAGTGGTTAATTTTAAAGATACTCATTCCTCCTTTTCCAAATATCAACTTTTCCTCAAATTAAAAATTTACTGTTGGGAAAGACTATCACAAATAACCAGAGAATCTTCTCATCTGAATATCTGGAACTGGAACAGATTTTATTTTAAATACAATGATGGGGTTTGGCAGTTAAACGTTCTGGTGAATGGGCAATTATCAAATATGGTATTACAATATAGTAAAATAATATAACCCACCTGCATTTTATAAGAAAATATGCCTTGGAAAATAGGCCATTTGTTATGTTGCTGTGTATTAGTGGTATGGTGAACTGCTGTACATAACATAAAAAATATTATTACCTATTAGAATCACACCTAAATCCCTTACCTCCAATGTTCTGGAATATAGTTTGTACCATATGGCATAGCTGTACATTTACCTGTTAAATTCTATACACACGTTCTAAGATTTTGAGGGGAAATGACCAAACATAACTTTTTCTTTTTTCTTTTTCATTTCTCCATGATAACTAAGTCTATGTACTCCACACAACTGATATTTATTATTTTGCTTTTCCTATGTGTAGGTTATTGGTAACCTTTCCTAGTTTATCTTTTGAGTAAAGGCAGAAACATAAAAACACCTGGCTGTTTCTTCTCATCTCGTAGAGTAATGATATTTCACTTCATCTTTTGTTTACACTTATACATTTAATACCATTTTCCATTTCACAGTCTTTCACAATGGCTTCTCATTTCTTCTTTCAGCATTACAAATCACCTTTCTTTACCCTTTATTTCCTTATTTTTTCTGCAGTTGCTTGGTTATTTTTCCTTCTATCCATGTTCTGTGGCTTGGCTTTTTGAACTTCAAAAATATTATAGCAATACTTCAATCGAATTTACCATTTGAACTTTAGAAATATTATAATAATATTTCACTCAAAGCTATTTTACTCAGCTTTTACTGAGCACTTATTAGATATATTGCACTGGGGTATATTTGTAGAAGTATACAGATGTGTGAAGTCCATTCATTCATTTACTCAAAAAAATATCCATTGACCATTTAGAACAAAGTGTTATGCATTTACCTAACACCATAGAACATACTGGAAATTCAAAGATAATCTTACTAGGCATAGATTGTGTCTTTGAGTATTTTATAATATTTATTTAAAAAATTCAATACATAATATAACATATAATGCAAGTTAGACACATGAAATTAGGCATAATCTAAGAATAAAAGAAATAATATAATAAATATATATTTGATGAACTGTAACGGTACATAAAAAGTTGAGGGTTTTTGTTGTTCTAACTCAGATTAAAGGGGGCTTCAGGGAGAAGGAGTACAATGTTGCAAGTGAGTAGGTGATGAAGTGATGAAGAAGTGAAGAGATACATTAATGTTCGTGAAGATGTGCGAGTCAACAGAGTTAGAGGTAAGTTTCTTTTGGCAGGATCACAGATTGTGTTGAGATGGGTAGCATGAAATTAGGTTCAGATCATAGAGGGTATAAAGTGCCATGATAGGAGTTCAGAAATTATTCTGGAGCCAGTGTGAATTTACCAAAGATTTCTTCCAATCAGGAAATTACATGACTTGATCTGAGTTTTTAAATCATGACTTGTGCAAGAGTGGGGAATGATGAATAGCATAATACATATTTTCAGATTATAACCAGCAGCAAGAAAGGAAAAGAATGCAGATTCACAGATTTTGGTGAGGAGGCTATGGCATAAATATGGGTAAAAAAAAATAACATATACTTGTATTTTGGAAAGTAGAGTAAAGCAAAGGAAAAGGAGAGACCAAAAAGTAGGTTAGAAAGTCTAATTTGTAAGATTTAAGTTTTGACTCTATGTGAAAGGTGCCAAAGGGGGAGGAATTGAAACTGAGTTTCTAGCTTGATTGTTTGGATCAAGGGATTTTGCTGTTCACTTAAATAAGTCACACCACCAGATCATTTTCATTCTGGGCAAGTTTCTTCAATATATTGAAGAGATTGTTTTGTTTTGTTTTCCTTGGATATATATAACTTTCCCTGACTTCTGGTATTCCCACATTTTTTATTTTTACCTAGTGAATTCCTGCCACTTTTCCAATAAAAAATCATAGTACAAAGGACACTAGGGACCCATGGAAATGTATATCATCAATGATGTTGGTTTTGGAGCATTGTATGAATGGATATAATATCTCATGGCCACAAAATGTAGCTAGATCACATTGGTAATCTGATCAAGAAGGTAGAGGATTAGTCTTCCCTGGGATGCTTGAATATCTGAAATTAATGCAATAACCTCCATTGATTGGGAATCTGTATTTTACCTGACCCAGTGATGAGATCTTTACATAAAATACCTCGTTCATCCATTGATGGACACTTAGGTTGCTTCTATATCTTGGCTCTTGTAAATAATACTTCAATGAGAAAGACAAATACCATATTATTTCACTCATATGTGGAATCTAAAAGATAAAACAAGTGAATAAACAACAAAAAGCAGAACAGACCTATAAATACAAAGAACAAACTGATAGTTGCCAGAGAGAAGGGGATGGGGGGTAGACAAAATGGATGAAGGATAGTGGGAGATACAGGCTTCTAGTTATGGAATGAATGTCATGGGAATGAAAGGTACAGCGTAGAGACTATGGCCAATGATATTGTAATAGGGCTGTATGGTGACAGATATGAGATGAGCATAAGGTAATGTATAGAGAAGTTGAATCACTATGTTGTGTACCTGAAACTAACGAACATTGTGTGTCAACTAAAATAATTTTTACAAAAACAGATATATTCACCACACATGCACTCATGCATGCATGCACACACACAAATATCTCATTCAATCTTTGATAAGAATCATTAGTCTTCTTTTACAGATGAGTAAAATGAAGTTCAAAAAGTTTAAGTCATTTAGCCAAAGTCTAGAGTCATGAAAGAACAATTTTAACTGATGTTAGAATCTTTATAAGAATTACTTTACTGCATATCACTTACTCAAAGAAATTAATAGCCATGATTTCTGTAACACCATATTTTTAATCATTTTACTTGAGATAATTGTAGATATACATG
Source organism: Mirounga leonina (assembly GCF_011800145.1). Classification (NCBI taxonomy): domain Eukaryota; kingdom Metazoa; phylum Chordata; class Mammalia; order Carnivora; family Phocidae; genus Mirounga; species Mirounga leonina. Next base: position 65,481,540 of record NW_023270268.1, read on the forward strand.
CAGGTGTGAGAAATAATTCAGAGAGATCCCTTGTTGCTTTACCCAATTACCTGCCATGATAATATATTGTGAAACTACAGTAAAATATCACAACCAGGATATTGATATTGATGCAGTCAAGATAAAGAACAGTTCCATCCCCACAAGGATCTCTCATGTTGCCCTTTTACAGTCATACCCACCTCCCTCCAGCTCCACCCGCTCCTTGCTCCTTACCCCTTGGCAACCACTAATCTGTTCTTAGTCTATAATTTTGTCATTTCAAGAACATTATATAAATGGGATCATGTAGTGACTGAGATCTGGGATTGACATTTTTCACTCAGACTAAATCTCTGGAGAGTCATCCAGATGTGTGTGTGTGTGTGTGCATACACATGATTTTTTTTTCTTTTGCTAAGCTTTTAGAAATAACTGGTTGATTTGGAAAGGGAGAAATGAAAAATGAATAATAGCATTATATAATCTTACAATAAGTATGTTCTAATTATCTTAACTATTATTATTTTACTTTGGGGCTAATTTATCCTTCTGGGGGAATTTTTTAAAATAATAAACTCCCTTATTTAAACTTTCAAAAGTATTTTCCCCCATATCTTTTTGCAGCCTCCTATTGACTGTGCATAATTTCTTATGCATTACTTTCTAGTTTGGATTTGACTAGCTTTGAAAAGTCACTGTTGTGTGCTGCCAAATGGCCATTATAGCTTTTTGAAGTTGCTTCTCAATTTTTATTCTCTGTTCCTAATTTAGAAGGACTCCATCCTCTTTTCTGACCATACACATTTTATTAAGCCACCTAATTTTCATAAACATTTTATTTGTCCTACACTGTCAAAAAAGTTATCTCTTCTTTCCTTTGATGGTATTTTTCTCCCTGCTGACCTTAAGACTCCATAAAGAAACTAGCATATTAAAAATGTTCTTTTATCCTTCTTTATTTTGGATTCTTTGAATTTTTATCCACGGTGGAAAAAAGTATTAGCCATTAATGGGTTGTAACTTATTAGAATATTTATGATAAGCAAAGATGTGAAGATATTTTAAGCATCTAAAGATCTATTCCCCAGGTTACATTTGGTGTTACTCTCTAGGAACAAATCCTTTGAAATTTAAATGTGGATTCCTGTCTGCTGATGCTGTAACGTTTATGTCTGAAGTAAAATCAGAAGCTGTCCATGAGTTCCTAAACCACTTCTCGCTTGGTCAATTGAACAGGGAGAAAATGCAAAGACCTTTTTGTGAATTAAAAACATTCTAAAGAACTGCAAAAACCTAAAACACTGCCTTCGTTGAATTCTGTGGAGTGTTCCACATTTTTTGGTTTTCAGAGTGGTATGCACTTGATTTGTCATTTTTAGAACATTCTGCCAGTACATACTTCCCCAGACTTGTTAAAGCCTGAAACTACAGATGTTCACTTGGGTGGCTTCTCCTTAGTGAACACTTCCCTGATTTGTAGTTATTTAATTCTCTATTCCATTGAGTACTGTGCTACATTTCCCTGTAGATTTGTACTTTCTTTTCCACATCTCTACCTCCCACATGAACTAATCACAGCATTCAGTGTGGTTGCTTGCATTTTTACTGTATCTTGGCTTTATTTCTGTCTAGCTGTTTGAAAGGGATATTTATTTCCTTTTATTTTCTCAGATAAGGTTTGATATTACTTTTGTTGTTGTTTGGATCCTAAATCTAGAAAAAAAGCACAAAACCTGAAACTACTGGAAAACAAATGGCTTTATTCTTTACTAATCAGCTTCTCAAGTGTTCTTCCTTTTGGCTTAAGTACTTTGTAAAACTGAATGAATGGTATCAAAAGAGAGTTAGCTATTATGACATCAACTCCAAGGATGATGCCTAGCACGTAGTAAATACTCAAGAAATATCCAGCATAGGGAGCTTCCTTAAAAAGTTAAAAATAGAACTACCTTATGATCCAGCAATTGCATTACTAGGTATTTACCCAAATAATACAAAAACACTAATTCAAAGGGATATATTCACCCCAATGTTTATAGTAGCATTATCTACGATAGCCAAACTATGGAAACAGCCCAAGTGTCCATCGACTGATGAATGGTTAAAGAAGATATGGTGTGTATATATACATATATATATAGACCATTGTGTATATATAGGTGTGTATGTGTGTATATATGTATATGCATATATACACAATGGAATATTACTCAGCAGTAAACAAGAATGAAATCTTGCCATTTGCAACGACATGTATGGAACTAGAGAGTATTATGCTAAGTGAAATACGTCAGAGAAAGACTTATGATTTCACTGATATGTGGAATTTAAGAAACAAAACCAGCATAGAGGGAGAAAAAGAGAGAGAGGGAAACCAAGAAACAGACTCAACTATAGAGAACAAACTGATGGTTAGCAGAGGGGACGTGTGTGAGCATTTGGGTGAAATGGGTGATGGGGATTAAGGAGTGCACCTGCTATGATGAGCACTGGGTGTTGTATGAAGGTGTTGACTCACTAAATTGTACACCTGAAACTAATATTACATTGTATGTTACCTAACTGAAATTTAAATAGAAACTTTTAAAAACACATAATTTTAAATAGGAAAAAAAAAATCCAATGTATGAACAAATGAATAGTTGTAAGGGATAAAAAAATGTTTGCTTAATGTAGACTGCCAAAATATGTCATTTGACCAAAGAATTATTTTCCTCTTATCATGACTCTTTGCTTAAATTATCTGGATAAATGCCTCAATTTCTCAATATATTTTGACTATATAAACATAGAGCCTTAGAGCATTTTATTTTAACCCATGGAGACCCGGGGTAAAATGTAAATAGGTTAAACAAATTTAAAGCACTAAACAAGAAATACATTATTCCAGAGAACAATCCTTTTCTGGCTTTTGGTAAATAGTTATTGCTGCTTTTTAAAGGTCACATTCAGAAACACCCAAGGCAAGTGCTGAGAGATATTTATTGTCAGTCTTTCTTATACAGGCTTGGGCACCACCTGGCACTAAGCAGCAGTAACTTTGTCCTCATGGATCAACCAGAGCAGATTATTTTTTAAATTACCTTTTTTTTTTTTTTTAAGAAAAAGTTGGGGCGCCTGGGTGGCTCAGTTGGTTAAGCGACTGCCTTCGGCTCAGGTCATGATCCTGGAGTCCCTGGATCGAGTCCCGCATCGGGCTCCCTGCTCGGCAGGGAGTCTGCTTCTCCCTCTGACCCTCCTCCCTCTCCTGCTCTTTGTCTCTCATTCTCTCTCTCTCAAATAAATAAATAAAATCTTTAAAAAAAAAAAAGAAAAAGTCATTTTAAAGAGTTGAGACTCTATGGTTTTCTTAACTACTAGGTATTGGTTTTGTTGATTTCTAGTCAGCCAGTTAAGAAAGGAGGTACCAACTCATATTCCATAGAATGCCAGATGAGGGCGCCTGGGTGGCTCAGTTGGTTGAGCGACTGCCTTCGGCTCAGGTCATGATCCTGGAGTCCCGGGATCGAGTCCCGCATCCGGCTCCCTGCTCAGCAGGGAGTCTGCTTCTCCCTCAGACCCTCCCCCCTCTCATGTGCTCTCTGACTCATTCTCTCTCTCTCAAAAAAAAAAAAAAAAAAAAAAGAATGCCAGATGAGGTAGTGAAATTGACAGGGGGTGGGATGTAGCAAATGGTGTGGCCTCGAAAGCACAGTTCCAAGGGAAAGCAGTAGCTGCTTCTTATCTCTATCTATTACATGTAAAAATGCGGACCAAATATCTCCAGATCTTACAATTGCTTAAGAGAACTTGGGATTTTTAAGAGAACTTTGGGTTTCTCCCAGTCTTTAAATGGTGGCAATTATTTCATGTGTTTTTAAACCCAGTGTGACAAAAGCAAATGAATTATAGGAATATGCAAAATACAAATGAAACTTAACAATATATTAAATGAAAAAATAGAATCCCTGGGGGCGCCTGGGTGGCTCCGTCGATAAGCGTCTGCCTTTGGTCAGATCCCGGGGTCCTGGGATCGAGCCCCGCATCGGGCTCCCTGCTCGGCGGGAAGCCTGCTTCTCCCTCTCCCACTCTGCCTGCCTGTGCTCCCTCTCTCGCTGTGTCTCTCTTTGTCAAATAAATAAATAAAATCTTTAAAAATAAAAAATAAAGAAAAATAGAATCCCCAAATATTTCACTTAGCCTTTTTACCTTTTTGTAAAATTTATAGTTACAAAATCTACCTTCCACAAATATATTCATATCCAATAAAACTCCAGAAAAAGGAAAGCAATGGAATGATGAACAAAGGGATACAGAATGGTAATTATATTTGGTGCAGGAAGGAAAGGAATGAATTATTGGATACAGGTTATTATTAAGGTCCTGTCTTAGGATTTAAGTGGAGGGTTCCTGAATGTTATCACATTATTAAAAATAACCAATTAATGAGAACTAAATAAATGAGTGCCACACATGAACTTATGAGGAAACTATGTCATGAAACAAGGATCAAATTCTGTTCCTATTAAACCTAATTAAAAAGATATTAGACCATGCCAAATACATGTACTGTTAGATTTACCAGTGAACCCGGTCTTAGAATCACCAATTTTCAACTCCTGTTCTAAGAGAAGGACCCAACTAACAAGATGATTATTATGTATGCGAGAAGTTCATACATACGACAAACAACAGTTTAATAGAATGACCTAAGAAATGTCACAAAGTAATATCTGAACAATTGCCAAATTAATATATAAGCCATTGATACTAGATCATGAATTAGGGAACTCTCTAATGGCTTGGAAAGATTTCTAAATGAGGTATAAGAACTAAGTCTTTTGATGTATAGGTAGCTCATATATAGGAACTTCACAAGGTCAACTATCCAATTGAAAAATAAAGCTACCAGGATTTTGAAATAGATAGGTCGATATCAATTTACACTTTCTTTTACTCTATTACCATATCTATAAGTTAAAAAAAAAAAAAACTTCCTTATACTTCAGAAGACTGTTATGAATATAGGAGAATTAATTCACAAAATAGAGTTTGAACTCCTTGCATGAATCATTAAAATAAATGTGGGAGAAGTCAGCATTATTATTATGATTATTCTGAACTGATCACGGCAATTCCTATTTCTCTTTTTTTGACCCAATGCCATTTCAGTGATATTTGCTAATACCACTGTTCAATAGATCCACGATACAGATTAACAGCCTAGGTTGGATGCAGAATGTACTTTATATCTTCAGTTGTATTGAAAAGTCATTCTAAAATGTCACTCATTACTCCTGCTTCTCTATTAAAATGATGAATTCAAACAGAAGACAAAAGTAAATTGATTTATAAGTCCTTATTTATAAGCCAATAATATCACATTTTTAAGATATGTTAGACTGTAATGTAAATATGATTTCTTCTTTATTTTGGGCCTGTTAATAATGTATCTTGAATATGGCACAGTGGTTCGCATATAGTAAGCACTCAATAAATAGTGAACAAATGAATTAATGGGTTGGCCTTTTTCTCCTTTAATTGATCCTCAAAACAACTTGATACAAATCACATAAACATAAGCATGTCTCTGTATATGATTTTTATAGAATATGTATATAAACAAATATGCCGACATGCACAGAGTATCCTCTGCATTCCCACTTTCAAGGAATATTAATGTTATCATGGGATAGAAGCATTAGTAAAAAAAGGAAGATGAGAATAGTCAAAAAAGAAATAATCCCACCATTCTTACAGGATTTTTGATGTTTACTTTTTATATTCTACACCATGAGTGAATGCTTTGACATTTTGTCCTCACTTGGAGGCATCACTCCTAAGAGTATTTGCTTATCAACAGTATATAAGCTCCAAGAGACACATTTTCACATGCCAGTAGGTTAGGATATTAATTTCATATACTTCCAAAACATTGATCTTCAAAGAATCAATACCATACAGTGATTTTGAGCTTCAAATGTTTCTGAAGAAAAATGATAAAGTAAAAGCAATGCAAAAAAAGAAGGATAGACTTTATTTCAAAATAAGACAAAGTTTCATGAGACATATTCTTTCCTATTCAATTCAAATATATTCTACTCGGAGTATTTATTAGGGGAAAGTGTCAGTAAGAGGTGATTTAAAACTTTGTGGTAGTGCAACTTTCTTTTCATTCTTGTATCCCTTATCTAAAATAAATTTAAATCTCCTTTTGTCCCAAGGGCTTTGTAACAATTATTGTCCCAAGGCCTTTGTAACAACTGGAGATGCTCTGTATTGTTTCAGATCTGGTAATGAGAATTAATGAGCTTAACTTCTACATAGTTTAACAATTGCAGCTAAGAATGAGCCTAGCTTTGCCATTTATTAGCTGTGCAACCTTGGAATAATCACTAAACTACTCTGGCCCTCAATTTAATTATTTAAAATGTGAATGCAAATGACAATTAGGTCTAGGCCTGTTGTATAGATTTAATAAGATGACCTGTACACGTCTCATGTGCCTAATATTTAATATATAATATATATGTAACATATAATAATCCTTAAATATTTCTATATTTTGATAAGCGCACTGTTAAGTTTATATATCAGTAGCTGAACATGGACAAATCGACTTAAATCTTCAAGGCTGAAAATTTGAAGGGTCTCTATCAGCCCCTTTTATAGTCATATTATAAATCATTGGAAGTGAGGATTTATAGCATCAGCTCAGACAGAACTTAACTACAACCCAGCAGTAGCAGGTGCCACTCTAATAGAGACAATTTTTCATTTTGCCAGAAGCTTTGTTCTCCAACTTTATCTCCCCCTCCTTCTCTATTTTTAGATTAAGTGGTACAAATATTAGCTAGAAATATTCAACATATGTTAAATGGAACTACTCTTATGTAAGAGAAATATATTTCTGCATCGTATTTATTTAGATTGAGGTACTGGTTTTAATTTTTCAGTGTTGTACATGCACAGGCTTGGTTTTTGTGCCATGTGATCCAAACTGCTGTGTTTCCTGGCTGTTTTTACCCACATGGCTTTTAGGGTACTGGGAAGTATTTAGGCATCTAAGTTCCTAGAAACACAGCTTGCAGCAACAACCATATGTCATAAACATTAAGGGGGACACTTTATGTAACTCATTAAAATACCAATCTACAAATATCAACATAAAGCCCCTAGTAATATGACTGAAGTTGTAAAAATGATCTCTTCTCTCATTTTGCATAATCTTCCATTTTAAAATGGCATATAAACAATTCCAAAGCTCCCAGGAGTACTCTAAATATTGTAAAGTGGATGCTTCATACCAGTTCATCTGATGCCTCACTCAACGAGGCTTTCAGTTTCAACTAGACCAAGTCACACAAATAATCTGTCAAAAACAAAAACCCATGGCTCCCTTCTTTCAAAATCTGTTTACTCTTAAATTACAAATTTGGGGAATGTGATTTTGCTCACATAGCTGCTAGTTATGTTTGTCAGAGTTTTATTAGGCCGTGTAGTTTCCATGCACTTCTATGTAATCTGTAAGGTTCTGTTATCATTGTCTACCTCAACAGAGGTACTCTGCAAATGCATTTCTCTCCCTAAGGCCCATTTTCCCCCCACAACTCTTTTTTAGGTCTCCTCTCTCATCCCATAGGGTCTCATGAGCCCCTATCATCTCTGGCTCTCCAGATTCACTAGTCTCAGAACTGTCTTACAAAATAGTAAGCATCTGGGAGTGCCTGGATGGCTCAGTTGGTTATGGCGTCTGACTCTTGGTTTCAGCTCAGGTCATAATCTCAGGGTGGTGAGATCCAGCTCCGCATCAGGCCCTGTGCTCAGTCTGGAGTCTGCTTGAGATTATCTCCCTCCCTCCCTGTCCTTCTCCCCACTTGTGCTCTCTCTCTCTCTCTCTCTCAAATAAATAAGCAAACAAAATAGTAAGCATCATTATTCATCTTTTCACGGCAAGGATACGGAGGTTCAGAGTGATTCATTCAAGATTATAAAGCTAAAAAAAAGCAAAAGTTGGACCAGAACCTGGTTTGGTTTTCCAAACCTTGACGGGAACATCCATTGGCCTGGTTAACAAAGGACTATTGACTATGCTGATATTTAAAGTGGTCCCAAGATCGTGGACTGTCTCCTATGATTTGGGTTCTTCTTATTTGCAAATTAAAAATCAAAGCCAGCCGAGTTTGGAGTAGAGTAGTACTTGAAGTTAGATTTGGGTTCAAATCCTATAATGCTGCTTGCTACTTCTGGGACTGTGGAGAGTGATTTAATCGCCAGCGTGTACTCATTTGCCAATGAAAAGATTAAATGAGATAACTAAAGTGCTTAGTTAAGCACAAAGACTGACACCTCAATAAATGATAGCCATTATTTTGTAAAAATTAAAGCATGTGGGAAAATAGGTTGAGATATCAGGCATCGTTAGGCTCCAGCCCTGGTTCTTAGTGTCCGTAACTGCTGCCTGACCTTGAGCAAATCTTACCTTCTGGTTATTGTTTTCCTCATCTGTTAAACAGATATATAAAACCATATTACAGAATCCAAATAAAGATAAATGATTCATGGAGAAGTCCTTGAAGCCAAAGAGCCTGGAGGTCATGGAGATAACTTTTGAAGCCCTGATCCGAGAAATGAAAGGTGTAAGAGTCTAGGACTAGGTGATAAGGGAAAGGATGACAGGATTAACTGGAAGCCTGGGCAGAGATAAAGGAAGCCTGGGGCTATTCTGTTGTCCTCAGTGATGGAATGAAAAAGACACTCTATTTAGAATTTTGGACTATAATTTCTCCTCTACCACTAATTTGCTATGTAGCCCTGAAGATGTCATTTAAGTTCTCTGATCTTCAAAGCCCCTTCTGCTCAATGAAGATGTGGAACTAAATGACATGAGACTACGGTCATCTTTAGCACTAAGATTCGATGTGTCTATTCATTAGACAAGAGCATCATACAGTATATTCCACTAAATACTTAATATTCCACTGATGTTTTGGGGTGAGGGAATGAAATGTTCCCATAGAGAATTCTGTATATGCCATCCACCTTCTGAAATTTTACTATGAAAACCTCTGGGGAATATTAAACCTCTAGGAAGTCCAGTATAAAAGGAAAATTATTAACCCTTCAATTTCCAAACTTAATAGCCTCTGTGGAACTTGCATATGGACTTTTATAAATGCTGCACTAGATAATATAAGGGCTTTGGACAATTCAGAGGTTTAGACAAAAGTAAGAGATTTTTATCATTACCATCCTCATCACCATCATTACCACCACCATCACCACCATCATCATCGGAACATCAACATTATTATCATCTGACATTTATGAAAACTAGTTCTATATAGTGAGACATGTAATATTTTAGGACTGTAATATTTTGGGATTACAGGAGCAAAAATAGAATTTGGGAACTGTAGACTCACATACCAGAAAGCTAACTGTTGATTTTGAATTTCACTATTAACTTGGTGCAAGTGTAGAATTCAAATATTCTTAAATAATGGCAATTGATATAGAAGGCATATGAACCATAATCCAGTTAAATTTCATTTTAGTCATGAATGACTTTCACTTAAAATGTTTTCTCATTTCTTCGAAGAATTAACAAAATGATGTATGTAAAGTGATTTCTATTCCATAGAGGGGGAAAGTATAGGGTGGCATTGACAGCCTTATAATTTAATAATACACAATGCTCAAAACACTTTCACATCCATTATTTTATTTGATATTTTTAAAAATCATGTGAAGATAGGCCTGGCAGATACTATCTTCTACATTTCATGGACAAACAAACTAAGGATAAAAGAGGTTAAGTCACTTCTTTAAGGACACAGATAATTTTGAATTTTTAATGATCATTAATTTTTAAACTTTATTTCCTATTTTGTTGTGCTGCCATTTCCCTTGATTACATTACCATCTCTAATAGGCATTTATCAAAAAGCTGGGTCATGTGAAAGAATGAAGATTTCAAATGACAGTAGATCAATGTTCCTCAAGTTTTTTTATATCATAGCACACAAGGAAAATCACTAGGACAAATGAGCCAGCCTGCTTCTGTCTGGTGAGGAATGGCCATGAGGGTTACAGGAGGTCAGTAGCTAATACACCTGCAAGCTCTTCGCAACGCACCATTGTACTGCTGCCCACCAGCTTGGAAGCTCTGAAACCCGTCCAAAGATGTGACTGAGTTAACCAAAGATTAGAAGGAAACTCTATTACTTTCATTTCCATAGATTATTTTATTCGACATTACAAATGCCCTTTGTTTGACATATAATCTGCATACTCAAGTCCAACACCTCTTTCAGGAACTGATTCTAATCTGGCTTCAAAGAGAACAAAGAAATCCTATATGCAGGGAATGAATACATTTGTTTCACGAGGAGTGTTTTTCTTTTTTTCTTTTTCCTGTCTCTTTCTCTGATAATTAAGGTCATGCCATTAATACTTATTTTTGTTGTTGTTGATTTTTCATCTACTTTTAAAACTGCTAATTTTCTTCTTTTAATTTATTTTAATTTTTATACTTCATAAATTGTTTGAGCTATGACCATTTGCCACTGCTTGGCAATTTTTTTCAGGGGGAGAGAACAAGCATTTTTCTCTAAATTCCTCTCAGACTCTAATCACTTTCTGCTTAGTATCATACTTATTAGGACGCATTTCACTTATTTTCCTAGAGGGAGCGTCCATGTCTGCTTCAGCCTCAGAGCCCTCTGAGAGCTTAGTAGAGACCTTTCATGTAGCATCCTAGCTTTATGACCAAAGCCATCCATTTTCTGAACACTTAATTGGACACTTACTATGAACCCTGCTGTATGCAGGCTCTGGGAATTGAAAAATAAATAAAGATGTGTTTTAAAGTGTATATGATTTGGTAATAAGAGCTAAGGTTATACAATAATTTCAATGCATTGTAATAAGTTCTAAGGTTTAAGTTTTTTAAAACATCATATATTCACTGGTGGTGGAGAAGGAGCTAAGTCAGGAAACATTATTCTTATTCTTGAAGGATTCTTAGATGTTGAACAAGTACATGGGGGTGGGATGGAGAGCAGAACAAAGGATGTTTCTAGCATTTGCCTGCCTATGTGATCTAAAAGAAAAAAAAAGAAATCTAAGCATTTGGAAGAATCTGGAAAGAAGTTAAGTACATGTGAAATGCAAAGTAAGGTATTGGGGGCTTTGTGTTCCATACCAAAAACAACACCATGGATTTTCCCACTCACACCCCCAGCTTGTAGAAGGTACATAGTTGGTTGTGAGCAATGCCTGATGCTTTCCAGAATCTACAGTAAATAGCCCTATGCATTCTCAATATTCTTCTCTATAATCTTTTAAAAGGCAATAATAATTGATATTCCATCTCTAGCTAAGGCAGAAGACATGGGAAAAGAAAATAACTGGAATATGTTGTTTTCCTCATGCTTGAAATATGTATGATTCAATTAAAATAAAATTAGTAAAAAAGTAATGCCTGCCAATTACTGAAATCTCAAATAATACTAAGGTTATTAGAGTAAAACTGAACGTCTTCCTTCACCCACAACTCATCACCCCATAGTTCATATTTTCAGCAGACACCATTGAGTAGTTTTGTATGTGTATTTCCAGACCCATTTCTATGTAATTCTAAATGCACATGTTTCATAACATTGTAATCATTATGGAATGTACTTTCTTCAGTTTGCTTCTCACTTAATAATATGCCATAGACAATTTCCCCGGCAGTACGCAGAGGTCTACTTCACTCCATTTAACCACTTCACAGTACTACATAGCTTGGATTTACTATAATTTATTTTTAAATCCTCTGTCTTAAAATTTTGTGCAAACCCATTAAATCAGACAATGTTCTAATTTCACATGGATCTGGAAATCTTTGTCATGTACTTAATTATTCTGTGGACTTGCATTAGGGCCCTATGTTCTACACCACATGCTCTTGCTAGGGGTTCCAAAACTGCTTCAGAACAAGCATTTCTTCTTAGAGTGACTACAAGATTACTATAGGACTTACTTAGAAGCCAACCCTCAGGGCGTAGCAAGCTCTTTTTGACTTTGAAAGTGCTCTGGGAATATCTACCAAGGACTCATCATTCTAGGATTTATTTATCTAGATTATAATTTCCCTGACTGTGTTCTGTGGAGTACGAATATATCTCAGTAAGTGCTCAACCAAAAAGAATTCTTTGTCATATAATGCAGTAGTACCCCAGTTCCCCTTAGACATTCATGGACCACTGACTTTCATATTAAAAGTCAGGAATTTCCTGTAGTAAAGAAACTGATTTATCTTTGTTTAATCTAGCTTTTCTTAATATGAACGCTAAACCTTTTCTAAAATAATAGCTATATCTCATGAAATACTGTAGTCACAGTTTAAGAACCACTGGTCTAGATGCCTAGATATTTCACAAAATGTCCATTAACATTAAAAATAACAACCACTGAGAAACTAGATTCCAAATAACACAAAATAAGAATATTATTAGAGGTATGAGGGAAGGAGGTGCCGGATGGTCAAATCAGAAGCACACTGGGGAACAGAGATGTCTTGTAATCGGTGGATGCCGTCCATTTCCTCAGACTCGGGCTGGCCAGCCACTACCCTGGTGGCAGCATACAGAGAACCATAATGGGGCAGACAGGGCAGGAGAGGGCGGTCTCAGGCTGCCAGACCCTGTCTGAGCCATGGCAGAATCGTTCATTTCTTATCACCGGTCCATGATGCTCTGGCTGCAGATTACATAAAGCTTTTAACTGTGATTGAGCTGAGCACTCTTCTCAAATATTTTAAGTGGTGATTTTTAGTTTTGTTTTGAAAAAATAAACAGAGATGAACCTGAAAAAAAATTTGTGAGGATTAAATGAAATGATGATATGAAACAACAGGACATCAAGCACATAGCAAGTGTTCAAAAAATGCTGTCTTACATTATTAGTTCTACCTATCTGGTCATCTCCTTGAATCACTTATTAATTTGACTCTCTAAATAATATTTACCAGTGACCCACCTTACCTTCTTTAGGAATTTAAACTTTACCCTGTGACACTGAATAGTAATTGGAGATTTATTTTTTTAAAGATTTATTTATTTATTTGAAAGAGAGAGAGGAGGGGCAGGGGAAAGAATTTTCAAGATGACTCCCTGCTGAGCACAGACCCCCAACATGGGGCCGATCTCATGAGATCATGACCTGAGCCGAAACCAAAAGTCAGAAGATTAACCTACTGAGCCACCGAGGTGCCCCAATAATTGGAGATTTAAGGCAGGATATGACATGGTCATGTTTCAGTTTTAGAGAAATCTCTTCCTCCCTATCTCTCTCTCTCTCTTCCCCCTCTCCCTCCCTCACTCCAGAGTGGAGGTTGAACTGATAGAGGAAATTTAAACCCCTAAAATGTAGAGTTTTAAGCCTCAAAATCCCAAGTTTCTTGACCAAAGCTTCACAATTTAAAAGTGCTAGAACAAGGACTAGAACTCAGACCTACTTAACTCTGAATCCAGACTTCACTTAATCCCACTATGGTGCCTGTGTTCCTGGCTTTGGGTAAAATAGGGCCCGGTAGTCATTATTTGACCTTCAATATATCTGAATCTGCAGAGCAATTGGCCTTGTTATGTTACCTATTCACTTCACTAATCTAAATAGTCTGAAGCTTTCAAATTCCTGTACCTTATGCACCAGGAAGTACCTCAGAGCTACAGAAATTCAAGTTCAATTTGAATGATACCTTTAGAGTCAACTGGGTAGCCTTGCATGTGCCCTACAGTTGGTAAAACATCGAGAGTTCAGGCCAAGCGCATATGCTCATTATTTCTACTGTTTTGGAGCAGAGACTAGTGACAGCATTTGAAGAACAAAAGCAGTGAGTTCTGTCTGAGAGCCACTTGACCTTTTCAACTCTACTTGGCCTCCACTCTGTCCATAGGTCCTAAGTGGAATGAGTGTGCCTGAGAGTGCTATTGTCTACAGCAGGATTTTATTTTGAGATCACTGACCAGACGCATTTCCACCCAATAGGGTGACCTGTGCTTTGTGTGAAAATACTGTGTGTAGAGCACAGGGCAACACTGCCACATTGATCCACATTTGTATTCCAGACAAGTTGGCAAGTATATAAAATTAATGCAATCAGCAATTAGGGCTTGAGCTTCAAGTAGCCCTAGAAATTAGTTCTAAGGTAGACTTTCAGCACAGTAAAAGAAGAAGTAGGAGAAAAAAAAAAGCTTTGTTTAATAGCTAGGGGAATGAAATTTAGTTCTGAATAGATTCATTTCTAGATACTCAATCTCCTGTTCTCACCACTGAATTTTTCATCAAATATAAATACACCTCCAGGATCTTACACAATGAGAACTATACACCCATATATTAAAGCACCCATCACTTAAGGTACATAGGATTTTATGGGGACAAAATCATAAACTAGAATATACTACCCAAACATATGTTTCTAATTTCTTTACTTTGTAGAGCTGAACCTACATGTGCATATAAATATGAGAAACCAAACTCACTATTCTTTCACTTGTCATTTTCTTCTTTAAATCAAGCAGACTTTCCTGCTTCTAATTTATACCCACACTCTCCTCCATCTATTCTTTTACCCTATTTTATACAGGATTTTCCCATCTTCTATAAGTAAAGACTTCTCTTTCCCCTCTTTGAAATGGCTTCATCTCTGGACTGGCTCTTGATCATGCTGCCTTGAAATGTCCTATGCAATTAAGGAAATAGATAAAGAAAAGTGAGTAAACATATTTCCCAAGCCCAGTGATAGTGCACATTTTCAATCTCCGTAAAAATATTTTAAGTTATTTAATGCCACCTGCAACTAATTATTTTTCCTTTTAAGAGGTAACCTCCTTAAGAGAAAAATTTTTCAGTTAAAGTTTTAACCCATCTTGAAAACTGGCTTTCTGCATGTTCTATAAGAGCTTGAGCATGAAGGTTTAATAACCATAACATAAAAATAGCAGGGTCGTGCAAAGGAAATGTAACCTTGCTACGTTCTTTCTTGCTTTAACTGAAAGAAGGCTTGTGCCCTCTGTTAGCTGAAAATCCACCAGGATCCCTTAGTCTTTTATTATCTTCTACCTAGAGGGGAAGATTATTTTTTTCTACCTCTCTGATGACATTTTCAAAATAATTCTTGTTCTTTAATAACCTCTTCAGGGAGAAGGGAAGAATGCAATTTATGACATCCCTGTGATTATCATGTGGCAAATTTGCCCTTCAGATTTAACAATGACATTGTTTTTCAGCCAGAACCTAGAACTAGATCTCAGAAAGCAAAGATCCCTTGCTCTGGCTTCTCCCTCACATGGAAAATCATTCCTAGCCTTGCTTATTTTATGGTTTTTAAACAACAGAAGAGAGATTTCTCTCTCTCTCTCTCTCTCTCTCTCTCTCTCTCTTTTAATAGCTGGATCTGTCATGCCTGCATACGCTGGTAGCTTTTGTGGTCACAGATGTATAAAGAAAATTTATTTCAGCACCATGTTATTTAAAAACAAAGAAATAAATAGATAAATGCACAAATAAATAAATATCCCATCATTCAAAAAAGATAAGAAGAAAGCTTTTTAAGATAGTGAGCATACATGGTTGACCCTTGAACAATAAGGGTTTGAACTGCACAGGTTAAATTATACAAAGATTTTTTTTTTCTTTTTAGAAACACAGTACAGTACTATAAATGTATTTTCCTTACGATTTTCTTAATAATATTTTCTTTTCTTTAGCTTACTATATTGTAAGAATACAGTATATAATACATATAACATACAAAATATGTTAACTGACTCTTTATGTTATCAGTACGGCCTCTGGTCAACAGTAGGCTATTAGAAATTAAGTTTTGGAGGGGTGCCTGGTGGCTCAGTCGGTTAAGCATCTGCCTTCTGCTCAGGTCATGATCTTGGGGTCCTAGGATCAGGCCCCACATCGGACTCCCTGTTCAGCTGGGAGTCTGCTTCTGCCTCTCCACCCTACCTGCCTCTCCGCCTTGTTCTCTCTCTCACTCACTCTCTCTCTTTCTCTCAAGTAAATAGATGGAATATTAAAAAAAAAAGAAAAAGAAATTAAG
The DNA here is from genome assembly GCF_011800145.1 of Mirounga leonina. Classification (NCBI taxonomy): domain Eukaryota; kingdom Metazoa; phylum Chordata; class Mammalia; order Carnivora; family Phocidae; genus Mirounga; species Mirounga leonina. The sequence goes on from NW_023270268.1 coordinate 65,497,606, forward strand.
TTTTGGGAGGAGTCAAAAGTTATATGTGGATTTTTGGTACCCCAATCCCCATGTTTAAAGGTCAACTATATTCAAATAACCACTAATATTTTAGCACAATCTGGAAACACTGAGGATGAGAATACTAAATGCTACAGGTTACACATTTAAGCAGTGGGAAAATGGAACTATAGACAATTTACCTTAATTTAAGGTAAATTCACCTAAAATGAGTCTCTTTAGTGTAGACTCCAACTGTAAGGGAAAACTATTTTTCTCCTCTATCTTCAACATTTCTGATAACAGATATGTAGGGTTTTCCCACACCAAGCAGTTCTCCAATTCTCAGCTGACAACTGGATGTCCTACTAATTTAATTCAATTCTGATACCATCTACCTGGAGATAGCATAGGATCCTACTGGTTAGGGGATCAGTCCCACAAGACTGCTCCCGCTGCAGGTGCCAATCGCCAGTCTAGTTTCTCACCAATCAGTACTTCTGACCAACCAGCTATAAATCAAGATTCCCACAATTCCCTCCCCAGGTTTGATAATTTGCTAGACTGGCTCACAGAATGCAGAGAAACATTTAGTGATTTATTATAAAATGATACAACTCAGAAACAGCTAGATGGAAGAGATGCACAGGGCAAGGTTTAAGGAAACCTGAGTGCACCAATCTCAGCACTTCCACGACCCAGAAGCTCATCAAATGCCATGGTTCAGTACTTTTATCAAGCTTTATCTCCAGCTTTTTCTGCCCCAATTCCCTCCCAGAGGTTGGTGGATGGGCTGAGAATTCCGCCTTCTAAACACCTGGTCTTTCTGGTGACCAGCCCCATCTTAAGTCACTTCATTAGCAAAAACTCAGATGTGCGCAAAAGGAACTCGTTATAAATAACAAAAGACACTCCTACCACTCAGAAAATTCCCAAGATTTTGAGAGCTCTGTCGCATGAACCATGGACAAAGACCAAATACATTTCTTATACCATACCAACTCATCAGGATTCACAACCTGGAATCCCAAAGTAAAGAGAGAGAACTATTTGCAGGCGTTTTGGAAATGAAAACCAGTAATAAAAGGCAGAAAAAATAATGGTCACCTGAGTAGGCAGAACAGTGAGATTTGTTGCTGGTGAATTATAGGAGATAGACAGCTGAAAGCCTATATAGTCAGTGTGGTGGTCAAAGACTTCTGCCTGTGAGTCGTCAATGCTGAGTCTGTAGTCAAGTGGCTGTTTTCTTTTGTTTGCTACCATTTGTCAAACATAAAAAAAAAAAAAATCCATCAACAAATACTTACTAACCACCTATTTTGTACAAGGCACGGTACTAAATAGGGGCAGGGGGCACTGGTGAGTAAAACCACCATAGTTTCTGTTCTATGGAGCAATTTTCAGGGGGAAACGGGAAAGAAACAAATATACATTGTATATTATACATATATAGTATATAGTATATAATATATTATGAATATGCTAAGTGCCAGGAAGTAGAAACACAGGTTCTGTGAAAGCATGTTAAAAAAAAAAAAAAAAAAAAAAAGACCAAGCTTAGTCTGGAGGCTCCTGGAGGTTTCTCTGAGAAAGTTTAAACTAAAATTTGCAGTTTGACCAGGAATTTACCAGGCAAAGATGTAAAAGGGACAGCAGGTACAAAAAGCCTGACCCAGGAGGGGATTTGAGGCATTTGAAGAATGTGGATTTGTCAAGGATAATCTAGCTGAAGATTATTGAAGGTGACAGAAAATAAATGGTATGAGATGAAGCTGGAGACATATGTAAGTGACAGATTACAATGTAGGCAAAGATTAAGATTTTTGTCTTTATTTTAAAAGCAATGGAAAGCCATGAAAGGGCTTAAAGTAGAGGTATAATATGAGTAGATTTTCAGTTTTAAAAGAACTTTTTAATGACTATGTGTAGGATGACTTGGATCAAAAAAGAAAAAGTATATAAAATTCTATAGTTCAGTCTGGAGGCAAAGTTGGCTTGCACAAGAGTGCGGTGAGGGAGGATAAAAAGTCGAAGTGTTGATTTAAAGTATATTTAAAATATATTGTGAGTAACTTGACAATTGATTTGATATGGGGACAAGGAAAGGAGGACTCTGAAAGATGCACCTGGCTGTCTGGCTTGAACAACTAGGAAGTTAGTGGTGCCATTTACTAACAAAGGAAAGTAGAGGAAGAGAGGGTTGAATCAGGGAGTCAGTGTGGTATAGGGAGTTCAAGATGTGAACATATTCCCATTGGGATGCTGGTCAAGTGGATAGTCAAGTGGAAGTATTAAACAGGCAGTTGCATAATCTAGTTTGAGACTCAAAAGAGAGGTCAAAGTCTGAAATGTCACCTATGGAGTTATTGGAATATGTATGCATACGTCCCTGTTGGTTGTACATGAGATTGTACAGAAAGAGAGTACACCATGATTAGAGAAACAAGCAAAGGCCTAGCACTGAGCCCTGAAAAAAAAAAAAAAGAGTATCCGAAGAGATAGAAGAAAAACTTTAAGACTGGAATCTCAGGCAGAAGGAATGAGGTTGTCTCAAGAGAGTTGTCACCCGCTACCTTGACCAAAATTACTGCAGTTCAATAATGTGAGACAGAAAAAAAAAAAAAAATGCCCATTGAAATGAATAACATAAGGGTTTTACTTTGGGGCAGACACCATGCAGAGGTGCTTTATATCTAACTGTAATTCTCATGGTACAGTGGTAATATTGCCATGGGGCAGATGAGGAAACAGCATCAGTGTTCAAGGGCACGCATTAAGAAGTGGTGATGAAAATCTAAGGTTTGAACCTTAGATGGAGAGATGGAGCCCTGTATTCCCGCTTTGTCACTGAAGCCCTTTCCTGAACTAGTTTCGTTGTTTCTGTTGTTGCTGTTTGTTTGTTTGGGCATTAAAATCAAGGGCACAGATTTTATTCTGTTTATACTTTTATTGGTTTATGTCTACGTAGTAGCCTTGCCTCTCCCACCAGATTTATGAGTTTGCTAAGGGCAAGCCCCGGAGCATAGTGTAGGGGGGAAAGAAAATAGACTTTGCAACCTGACAGCCCTGGGTCATAGTTTAAAAATTATAATGTCCGTGAAGTGTCTAGTGGAGTGACAGGTACAGATGAGCCAAGTGTTGAATGGATGTGATTTTTATTATTTCTTTGTATCCCTTTTTGCCCAATGTGCTGTGCAGAACAAGATTAAATAAATAGCAGATTTAATTCTTAAGATACTGTTAAGTGATAATAAATTCTTCATCAGTTAATTGTACCCATCATAATTGCTAATATCGTTTAGGAGTCAATCAACTCCTGATAATGAAAATTTGCCTTTCCCTGGGACGGAGAAGAGAATAGAAAATGAGATACTCTGCTTTCCCTTAACCCTGTGTAAATGCCAAATTGGAGAACTAGACCCCTGAAAATCATGAGCTCCTCAAGGACAAGTTCTGTGATTTCTCTAAGCTGCCTTAATCTAGCACCAGGCACATGGTATTTACACTTAATCTTTACACTTAATTCCATTGTACTTAATCTAGCACCAGGCACATGGTATTTACACAGTACTTACTAAAATAAAATAAATAAATTGGATATTGATGAAGAGGAGATTTTTTTGGCCTCTGAAGACATTAGAAGTTTTCTTTCCTGAACTACAAAATGTCATGTGCTAGCATGGCATTCTAACTCCTTAACTACTGCTCTAAACTCTATTTGTACTATAGTTATATATAGTTTCTGTGCATTTACAATACGGTATATCTTACCATCCTTTCCAAAAATGTCATGGGAATTATATGATTTCAGAGGTTACGCTTGACACATGAACAAGCTAAAAATATTTCCTAGACTGAAACCAGGGCTTAATAAATATTTTCATCGTGATGACTCATCAAGCTTAATATGTTGGAGTATTGTGTGAGAAATCTTATTTAAATGGTTCAATTATGCCCAAGCATGTGGGAATTTATGTGGGACTAAATAATGCAGACATTTAAAAACTTCTCAATCGTCTGTTTTCCCCTTTTTAAAGCTTTACAAGTATAGCAACAACCACATAATCCAAGTGTGTGCTTATTTTCTATTATTTAGGCATTATAAGAACATAATATTTTAAAACCACTTGATTCTATGTTATCTTTCTGTTATTTTCTGGAGTATTTGTTTACCTGTAATAGCTAACTCTGTGAACTGCACCTTCTGACTGTGTGTAGTGTTATGAAATTGTGCTACTCCCTCCCTCATCCCTTGCTCCTGCCAAGCTGGTCTCTTCCACACTTTTGAACAGTCCAGTTCTACCACCTTCCCCAGACATGTCACTTCCCCACCCCCGCCCCGCCCGACACACACACATTCTGTTGTAGAAGTTCCACTCCTTCCAAGGCTCAATTCCAAGACTACCCTCTCAAAGAGGGAAGCAGATGCTCCATAGAGCCTTGAGCTGAGTTTAATAGAGGCAATTATCTTCCTAATCTAACCCCTCATGTACTATTATTTGGAATGAATAAATTTGGTCTATTAAATATCTCTTTCTAAGGAATAGGTGTATATGTGTAAACTGCAAGTGTATTGCAAGCATCACAAACACGAATGTTTACACGGATCAGGAAGTTAAAGTAGATGAGTGCAGTAGGCCTGGTATTCAGAATGTGGACGGGGCAGGTGCTGTAATAAAATAGAGAGCATGTGCTTGTATATAGAAGCAGCCGCTGATATTTTTAGCTGATTTTTGCCAGATTTTGTTCTGTCATTTTCAGAATGCCTAGAAATGTGCCTGGCACATAGTAGAACCTCAATCAATATTGTTGAATGAGTGACTGAATTAATGCTAAAAGAGAAACCATTGCTTCCAAATCTCTCAACTTCTCAATAAAGAAGAGAAATCCAACATTTTTTTGGAAGCATTCTGAATTTTTAGTTTTGATGATGACTCCATTAAAATGAAAAGGTTTTCTGACCAAATATATCCACAAGCTTGACCTGAGAGTCAATAATTTGCTACCCATTTTATATTTGTTTTTTTAAGAGGGCATTCATGTCTAATAATTCTATAAAGGGTAATAACTCAAATATTACTTCTAGCTGCAGTCATGAAAAAATACTAAAATAATAAGAGAAAAGATAATGTGTAGGATAGAGAGGAATTGCATTTAACATTTTCTGAAACGTTTTTATTTGGATTCTCACTTGATCCTTATAACAGCTCAGTTAAATGGAAAGAAAGTAGCTTTCAACTCCATTTTACTGCTGTTTGAATACATCCAGTCTTTCCACTGCTGTTCTGATTGAATGGTGATTATTTATTGACCCATTTTAAAAGCAGCCCCAAAGTCCGTGTAGTTCTGGTCTTTGTACATTTAGTCAAACTGACTGACCTCAGAGAACTCAGAGTGCAGAGCTTTTACCTGCTCAGTTGGTAGCTTGTAACTTGTCCATTTTGGGATGAGCTATTTCAGTGGGCTTCATAAAGGAGCCACCTGCCTGGACATTCAGGAAGGCTGGGTTCTTTAGATATGGTGCTGCATACAGCAACCTGAAAAGAACATCATAAAGCATGTCCTGATTGTTGCCTTCCTCATGGCCTCATCTGGAAAATGTGTCTGCCTGCCAAATACAGCAGGCTCAGGAAATCAAAATAGAAATGGGAAACAAAGAAAATTAGAAACAAATTTATTTTCAGAGTGTGTCCTTGTCCTCTGAAGAGCAAAAGAATGCTGCATCTGTTTGAGGTCATTACCTAGACATTATAGGTAACAATCCTCAATTCAAACATGTCCAAGCATGTATAGTTACCCTGTTGTCAAATCTGGAGATGAGAGACCTAATACAAGCAGACAAGTATCATGTAAAAGTGAATGACTTTCCATTCCTTATTAAGCCTTCATTTGGTCTTAGATGTCTTAGGCTGCCAGGGAAATTGTCTATTCTGTACCTTCAAGACTTGAAGTACTGGGGCCCAAACAATCAATTTTTTGGTTTAGAATTTAAAGAGGTAAGAATCCCAGACAGTTGGTATGGAATGGATGAATAAATATGTTTCAACGCACCACCTGTTTCTCCTATTGCCCCTCCCAGGTACACAACACACACACACACACACACACACACACATGCATGCACACATTCATTAATTCCACTGAATCTAACTAATAAAAAGTGTTAAGTGGAGCTGAAAATGCATATATTCTTAGGAAATGAGAATTTTCCTAAATTTACAAAGGTAAATTTAGCAATCAAGGTGCATAGGACACTTGGATTAAGATGGTCTTGTTAGGTTTTTTGAGGACTCTGACATTTCTGTCATTTGCACTGGCTAGACATCAGCTGGCGGGGGACCCTAGCCAACGAAATAGTATACTTTATCTTTAAGCCTAGGACTGGGAACTATGTCAGTCTATACCACTGTGTATGTAAAGAAACATCTGTATTTAATTATAATTGTTTAAAAGCACGAAAAAAATAAAGTAGCCAATGTGCTTCATAAAATAAGGCACCTGCATATAAGTTAAATGGTCCTATGTGTAATTTTTCAATGTCTTCCATTCAGAAATCATGTGTAATATTCATGCTGTTTTCCAGAGTGGCTCTATACAACTGGCGAATCACTAAATTCTACCCCTGAAACTAAATTGAATTTAAATAAAAAAAATTTAAAAGTGAAAAAAAAAGGTCATGTACTTGTCAAGTAAATAATGTCTCTAGATTTACTGCTGATCTTACTATGTTGGTCACTAAGTCCACACTTCTCTTTACCATCAGTGTCAGCTGGAGCCTGTCTGTTACTAGTTTGCAGAATGCAGCTGCAGCTCACACCAGGAAGAAGATAGAACATCAGGGGAAAGGGCAGATGACGCTTTCCTGAGGTCAAATCACTGTGTTGTAGACCCACCACATGCCCCTACAGCTTTTTCCAGTGTCCAAGCCAAAATCTGTTCCTTTCCTGGCAGCTGTAAAGCCTGGGGAATCCAAATGGATCAGATCAAATATGATAAAGAAAAATGAATATATGCATTTATGCTTTTATTCATTCCACAGTCTGGAGAACCTGTGATGTGTCAGGTACTATGGTATACAAGGACACAAAGATAAAAGAAAAAGCTGGGAGATGTGGCTAGGACACAGCATGGTAAATGTGTGCCAGATGGAGGAGCCAACAAGAATAAAGGTAAAGGGATAGGACAATATGTTAGTAGAGTTGTAGTCATTCATGAAAACAGGAAAATGAGGTATAAGGAGCAGAGAAATGAGAAAAGACAAAATAAAAACTGAGTTCAGCAATTTGATTTTTACACTGAAAGTTTAGAGCATACAGAATATCCCTCAGTCAACAGCAGAGAATACCTAATCTGAAACTACTTGCTGGAAATTGTGTTTTTGTAATGTATGGCATTCAGTTCCTGCCAAATGCTTTCTGAAATAATATTTTAAAAATTGTCATGGGGATGTAGGCATATATTGAGAAAGATCTTCATGTGATTCTTATTCATCATACCCGTTTCCTAAGAAGAGAAAAAATAGTATAATGAATGTATTAATCATTCATTTGTCAAACTTCATCTCTATATTAAGCCAGATCACCAAGAAGCTTTTTAACATCATCATAGATTTTAATTCCTCCTGTAGATAGCATAATACCTATCCTGTAGATAGCAAAATTAATCCTTTCTCCAAGGTTAATATAGGAAATAATCATACATGGGAACATCTCTTCTCTGCATTGTTCGAACTATTAAAAATAAGTGTATTGTCTATTACATTGCCCAAAATGATTTATATGTTTTCACACATATTCCTGTTTGTTCTCCAGTTTCTTCTATTAGCCATGAAAGCTATGTAACCCAGTGTTTACCTCTTTATTATGGATGATGAAAGCAAAGCTAAGTTTTGATTTACATAGACATAAAGTTTTTCCCATATTAGTTGTATGATTTGAAGCAAATTGCTTAAACTCTGAGCTTCAGTTCTTTCATCTGCAAAATGGGAATAATAGTGATAATATTAATAGCAGTAATAATAAATAATAGCACCTGTTACACTTCCTGAAGATAATTTGCTTTTTAAAAGCTCTGGTTAAGGAGGGCACGTGTTGTGATGGGCACTGGGTGTTATATGCAACTAATGAATCATTGAACACTACGTCAAAAACTAATGATGTACTATATGCTGGCTAACTGAACATAATAAAAATAAATAAATAAATAAAATGTATAGAACCTCAAAAAAAAAAAAAAGCCTCTGGTTAAATCGTGTAATATGTGTATATGTGTGACTGTTTAAATAAAATGTAAACTGTTCTCTAGCCTCTGAAAGGTCTTAATCAGGAATCCATATCCCAAGGTAAGCACTTCAAATATTATTGATGAAACTATATCAGAAAGTTTGCCAATCATGAGGAAGGATGTTAGATATCTATATAGTGAAATGACAGGTATTTAAAATTCACTGTTGCCTGGAAAGATGGTAAGGACATCCCTGCCCTTTCTTTTTTTTTTTTTTAAAGATTTTTTTTATTTATTTGAGAGAGAGAATGAGATAGAGAGAGAGCACGAGATGGGGGAGGGTCAGAGGGAGAAGCAGACTCCCTGCCGACCAGGGAGCCCGATGCGGGACTCGATCCCGGGACTCCAGGACCATGACCTGAGCCAAAGGCAGTCGCTTAACCAACTGAGCCACCCAGGCGCCCCATCCCTGCCCTTTCCTAAAAAGTATTAGAATACAAAAAGCCCAACAGCTCAATACTTTCAAAAATGTGTTTCAGATCTGAAGCTCCATGTAGCACTATGTCATTCTCATTTCATGGAGTATTTTGTTGCCTGACCCAGCTCAAAAATTGGCTGGCCCTTCCTTTGCTGCAAATGCCTAGAATGTAAAAGAAAAGAAATTTTCATTCACAGTTCTTTCTGAAGTTTCTCAGAACAGAGAGAAGGTGCACCCTTGAACTTACAAGAAAAGGACATCTGATGTTTGTGTCTGCTTGACAATCAATCCTTGTAAAAGAATTTGGTTAAGATTTGCTATCATTGAAATAAACCACCCGGTAGCCTGGAGATCTATAGAACTCCACTTGCCTTAGATTAGTAGGCTAAAGATATTTACAAAACAACTAGACAACTGATGGTGAAGTCATATCTAGTTTTCAGGTAGATTTATAGAAGCTAGAAAGCAATATATGATAAGAAAATGTCCTAAAAATGACATTTAGGCAAAATAAAATTAAATAGAATTGGACAAAACAAAATTAAGCAAGGAGCTAAATATGTAACAATAAATAGATTAAAATGTATTGCAAGTAGTTGTTCTTAAGTGTGTATCTTCTGACTTCGCAATTCTACTTCTAGAACTTTTGTATGAGAAAAATCATATGACAACATATAAAAATTGAAATACAGGAATGATCACTGTTACATTGTTCACAACAGGGAAAACTGGCAATGCCCTGTTACTTTCAACAGATTATTATTTAGTAAACTATAGTACATCTATACAACATAATAATTTCCATCATTACAATGAGAATATAAAACTATATTATTGACACAGAAAGATGTCCGTAATATATATTAGGTGAAAAAGCAAATTACAAAAACAGTGAAACAACATCATTGTATTTTTCTTAAAATATAGATGTATAGAAAAAGTCTTGAATGATGTGCACTAAAATATTGGAAAAGAATATATCTGGAAGGTGTAATTAAGGGATATCTTGATTATTCTTTTTATAATTTTGCATGTTTTACTAATGACATAATCAATATATATACTTAGTAAAAAAACAATAAAGGAAAACTTCATATTTCTATCTCAAATCATAGTATTAGAAAATAAGCTTGTAAAGTCAGGCTGATGAAACCACTTGGGTAACTCTCACTCACAAACTCAGATTTGCGATGAGTTGTGCTTCTTAATGACTCAAGGAATTTCCAGCCCTTTGTACTCACTCAATTCTTGATTTTGATAGTGTTGAAATGATCTGCACTAGAGAAATTAAGAAATTCTTTCCATATTTGAAGATATCAGTTGGTCTTTCTAATTTAAGTTACTTTTACCATCTTACTATTCAGACTTCAAAGGTATTTACTGTTCATGTTATCCCCCCACCTTTCTTCCTTGTTTCTTGTTAGGTGATTCTAATATGCTTATTGTCAAACTGTTTCAGATTCTCTTAAAATAAGTAACCAACAATGGATGAAGACCACCATAGTGTGTATGACAAACTATAAAGGTTTTCCTCTTCAAACTTACTTAAATCTTTGAACTAATTTTCAAGTATCTTTTTCATAGAAACAAATATGTTCTGCTATGTGTTCAACACATCCCATCTGCTATCTATTCATTTTTATGCTGATTTGGATGCTCTCAAATGAGTTCAAGACAAAAACATTTCTATTAATGGTTTGGCTTCCTCTTTGTACTTCCTCTAGGATATCACTTAACTGTGTTTATGGTAATAATAAAAAATGCTGAGCAATCCCTAGTGAAACAATTGATTCACTAATGGATTACCAATGGATGCTGAAACCATTATATCAAAGTTGTGGTTAACAGATTAATTGTAAGGTTTCAAAATATTGCCCTACAGATTCCTTGCTAATTATAAATGGGAAAACTTACCTTCGTATGGAAAAATCTGGTGGAAACCACCTTAACCAAGAGATCAAATTTAACTTCATTAACAGTGGGAGAAGCTGGTATTATGTTCCTTCTGAAGGAATATGAAATACAAAGTACTGCCTATAGAGTATCCTTGTCAAGACTGTTTCACTTAAATCTAACCAAGCGTTTAGATATAACTTTCAGTTCACGGGAAATACAGAGGACAGAGTAAGAGTTACTCAACATCAGGAAGAAAGAATGTGAGAAATCCAGATTGTAGGCCATGCTACAAAACAATTGCCCTGGTCTCTTCAAAAAGTCACTGTAATGAGGAGGCGGGGGAGGAAGTGGGAGGACGCTCTAGACCTAACAAACAAATGCAATATGGGAAGATTTATTGGATCTTGGTTTGGAAAAAAAGTAGCTATAATAGACATTTTTAGGGACAATTGAGAATATTTGAGTGTGAATTGAATATTGAATGACATTGCAGAATGGCTAAGTTTTTTTTATTATGTTATATTAATCACCATACATTACATCATTAGTTTTTGATGTAGTGTTCCATGATTCATTGTTTGCATATAACACCCAGTGTTCCATTCAGTACGTGCCCTCTTTAATACCCATCACCAGGCTAACCCATCCCCCCACCCCCCTCCCCTCTAGAACCCTCACTTTGTTTCTCAGAGTCCATAGTCTCTCATGGTTCGTCTCCCCCTCCAATTTCCCCGCCTTCATTTTTCCCTTCCTACTATCTTCTTCTTTTTTTTTTTTAACATATAATGTATTATTTGTTTCAGAGTGAATTTTTAAGTGTGATCATGACATTATGGCTACAAAGGAAAATATGCTTATTCTTAGAAGATTAACACTGTTTTAGTTGTGGGGAAGACATGTTCCTCTCAAAATGAGAGAAGAGAGCAAGAGAGAGAGAGCAAGAAAATATAGCAAAATATTAATAATTGTTGAATTTAGATGGTAAACATGTGAGCACTCATTTTACTATTATTTCAACTTTCTGTTCGAAATTTTTCATAATAAAATGGGGATAAGGGAAGGTTAAAACAAAACAAAACAAAAAAATAAGCCCTTTATATGAATACTTGGCATTCTGAATGCATTTGCAAACCCATATCATGAAGTTAGGATATTTAGAATTTTCCTTTCATGGTTCTTTTCTTCTAAAACTGCTTCAGAGAAAACAGTTTGAATACTCTTGTAAGACTGGCCCTGTCTCGAGGGATTTATGGATTTTTTTCTGTCTGTTTATAACCTCCTGTAAAGTTTCTGGAACCTTTTGGATTAATCATCAATAAACATTTACTAAGCACTTCCCAGAGATCAAGGCATTCTACTAGTCACAGTGGGCTTAATAGTGTTCAGAGTAGACTCAGTCACTGCCTCAGGTGTCAGCAAAAGGATTCTGTTCTTCATCTAGTAATGAGATTATTTTAAGTGATCTCAACTGGGAAATTCAATCTAACAAATGACTGAATATGTCCCAGGTAGAAGACAGTGCTCTCTGCCAAGGGTATGGATAAGATTGCTTAAATTTAGGTCATGGAGGTTGAGAGAGTCATAAGGGAATGTTTACTAAGCATGGTATTCAAAAATCTGCTAGGATCACTCTATCCTTTGGCTGCAGATAAATTAGGCTCAACCTTTACTCCCTGATTTGTGGAAAGTGCAATGGCCTCCCCAAGGCTGTTGTAAATTCCTGGGTGCCATAGATTCTCATGGTCTTCTCAGACTTCACTCACCTGATGGCAAATAAATTCAGTTCTTGTTCTATTCATATCAGCTCAATCCCACTGCTTGATTTTCATATGAAAACAAAAATTTTACATATTTATTAGAATTTTCTGAGAGGGCGCCTGGGTGGCTCAGTCGTTTAGTGTCTGCCTTTGGCTCAGGTCGTGATCCCACACCCTGGGATCAAGTCCAGCATCAGGCTCCCTGCTGGGCAGGAAGCCCGCTTCTCCCTCTCCCACTCCTCTTGCTTGTGTTTCTGCTCTCACTGTCTCTCTCTCTGTGTCAAATAAATAAATAAATCTTTAAAAAAAAAAAAAGAAGAATTTTCTGAGAGATCATGTGTTCAGTAATGTTGCCAGGTGGACTGGGGAGCTTGTTTGGAGGGGAGACCCTTGGGCCCAAGGCCTCCATCCAGGCCATCCCCAGGATGTCACCAAACGTTCTTGGTCCCCTCTCAAGAAAGAATTCAAGGACAGACCAGACACAACAGTTGATTGGTACAAGTAGGAAAGTTTATTGAAGTGAGAGTATGCTCTCGAGGTGTAAGAGTAAGTGAGCTCAAGGGAGAGCTGTGTGCCCCAGGGTTTAGGTCTCATCTTTTATTGATAGTTGTTAACTAGGGGGCAGAATATTTATTTACTTGGGGGGGTGCATTTCTTTGAGAGCAGGGTTTCATGCCTTTTCTTCTTTACTTGGTCAGGGTCTCTGGCCTGGCCTTCTCTGTCTTGGGCCTGCCTGGTGTGATCAGGCTTCTGTTGACTTTGCTTTTGGAGTGTTCCAGGACAAGTCTCTAACTTTCCCAATAGCTAGCCATGACTCCCTTTGCTGGACTCCTGGCATCCTGTTAAAGCCAAGTAACTGCCTCCTCTAACAGTAACATTAATATATGCAGGAAGGGGTCATATGTAGCCAAGAAGTTAAAATCTTCACAGGTCATAAAAAATTCCAGATTCTATCCTATTTCCTTATCTTCAGATGGAGCCTCTCTGGGAAAATGTCTTTCTAACCTTTAACATCTAAATTTCTAATGACCTTTTAGGAAACTCTATCCATTTAATCTCTCTTTCAGGACCCATCCCCCTTTTCCCAACAGTACAAGTCCCAAATCTAAGAAATTCAGCGTGAATTAATGCCTGGGTCACCTGCCAGTCAATTTTTAGAGGGTTTTTGCCCTTTGAATAAAGCACAATTTTGACTTTTGTTGGGAGACATGTGGAGGGTAGAGTGTTCTAGGATTCCTGGGCCCAATTCCAAAGTGGGGGAGAGGGTTCTCCCACACACTACACCAGCAGGCATCAGATTCCACAGGTTAAGTGTTCAGTCCTACAAGACTGCCCTCCCCACTCTCCACTTCAGACATCAGTAGCAAGCCCCAGGCTGTTTCCTATGCTTCTGACAGACTGCCTGTAAATCAGAGGTTCCCAGAAACTCCTCCTCAGGTTTGCTAGAGGAGATCAAAGAACTCAGAAACATTTATTTACTAGCTCACCAGTTTATTATAAAAGGATATAACTCAGGAACAGCCAGATGGAAAGAATGCAAGGACAAGGTATGTCATCATAAGGGCACAGAGCTTCCATGCCCTCTCTAGGCACAGCAATCCCCCTGTATCTCCACATGCTCACCAACCCAGAAGTTCTCCAAACCCAGCCCTTTCATGTGTTTATGGAGGCTTCATTACATAGGCATGATTGATAAACTCATTAGCCATTGGCGACTGACTCAACCTCCAGCCCCTCTCCCCCTCATCAAAGGTCAAGGGGTGGGACTGAAAATTCCAACCCTCTTAATCACATGCTTGGTTCTCCCAGCAACCAGCCCCCCACCCTTGTAAGCACCCTAGAGCTTTACAAAAGTCACATCATTAATGTAATAGGAGATACCTTTATTAAATGAATTAATAAGAAGAAAGAAAGAAGAAGAAAGAAAAGAAAGAAAGAAAGAAAGAAAGAAAGAAAGAAAGAAAGAAAGAAAGAAAGAGAAAGAAAGAGAAAAAAAGAAAGAAAGAAAGAAGAAAGAAAAAGAAAGAGAAAGAAAGATAGAAAGAAGAAAGAAAGGAAGAAAGAAAGAAAGAGAAAAAGAAGAAAGAAAGAAAGAAAGAAAGAAAGAAAGAAAGAAAGAAAGAAAGAAAGAAAGAAAGAAAGAAGAAAGAAAGAAAGAAAGAAAGAAAGAAAGAAAGAAAGAAAGAAAGAAAGAAAGAAAGAAAGAAAGAATCTTTATTGCTCTTGTCACAGGAAATTCCACGTGTTTTAGGAGCTGTGAGCCAGGAGCCCTGGATGAAGACCAAATCCATATGAGAAATATATTTTGGCCATCTGAAAGACAAAATATGTATTTCTTATAAGTCACAAAATTGCAGGTATCAAAGAGATGGAGGATAGGGGAAGAGGCTTTGGGTACTCCCAGTTAGACAAAATAGTTTTTAGTGAGCAAGATCTCCCAGTCTAGTCCCCCTGAGACTCTTCCCTCCAGTGTGAGCTGAAGACATTCTTAATTACTATTCTGACTGTGAGATCAAATTCACATACTTCCCAAAGATAAACAGTAACTTTTTGGAGGCAGATTGTCAAATCCAACAGAGAAAACCTTTCCCTTCCTGCCTTTTTAATTAGCAAGGCCATTTTTCTTACAATGGAGTGAATCTATCTTGTTATCACACAAAACAGTGATATTTTTTCCTTTTTTTTTTTTTTAAGATTTTATGTATTTATTTGAGAGAGAGGGGGAGAGCACAGAGGGAGAGTGAGAGGGAAAAGCAGACTCCCCAGGCTGAGCAGGGAGCCCGATGTGGGACTTGATCCCAGGACCCTGAGATAATGACCTGAGCCAAAGGCAGACGCTTAACCAACTGAGCTACCCAGATGCCCCAAAACAGTGATATTTTAAATCTCTGCCCCACCCTACCCTCTAAGCACACACACAAATACATACACACCTTTTATTTTTGCCTCTTTTTTTTTAAAGATTTTATTTATTTATTCATGAGAGACAGAGAGAGAGAGAGAGGCAGAGGGAGAAGCAGGCTCCCGAGGAGCAGGGAGCCCGATGCGGGACTCGATCCCAGGACCCTGGGATCAGGACCTGAGCCGAAGGCAGACGCTCAACCATCTGAGCCACCCAGGAGCCCCTCTTTGAGCCTTTTTAAGAATTGGAAACAGACCTAGGTAACTCTCTTGGTTCTTCCTATACCTGGACACAGCTTTGAAGCCAGTACTAATAAGGTCTTAGACAATAAGTTCTTAGGCAAGGCCTTCCTCCTCCTCAGTTTTGATCTTGAAGGTGAAGGAAGAGGACAAATTATATTTTAATGTAACCATGAGATCAAGAAGAAATGGTTGTGATTAAAAGACAGAAATTGGAGAATAACAGACTAAGCAGTCAACAGACTAAGAAGAGAATCAAAAAGACCATTTTAGAAAAAAGCGAGTCTACAAAACATTAAGGAGTGAATAGAACATGAGGAATTGGTGAGGTAAAAACTAATAGCATTTTTTAAAAATATTTATTTATTTATTTATTTGAGAGAACACATGAGCAGGGTTGGCGGGGGGAAGAGTGGGGGAGAGGGAGAAGCAGATCTGTCCCCACTCCCCATGGCTGAGCTGGGAGCCCCAAGCAGGTCTCAATCCCAGGACCCTGAGATCATGACCTGAGCCAAAGTCAAACACTTAACTGACTAAACCACCCAGGTGCCCCCAAAACCCATAGTGCTTTTACAAAATCTAAGGATAAAGCTGAAAAAAATGGGAAAGCAGCATGGCCCCTATGTCTGGTTATCAGTTCAATACTTTTCATGTACATAAAGCAATTTGCTTAGCCAAAAGATTAAACAAATCATTTGGGGAATCTTTATAATTTAATTTATATCTGCATATGAGAATAAAAAGTCTATATTCCTTTGTGAACCTGAATGAGATGTACCGTCCCCTTCTTGTCCTTGTACTAAGAGGCTGAAAGACCGGCCCTATGGTGGGTGCCCAACATGACATTACATAAAGAGACTGAGGCATGTGAAGTAGTAAGAGAAACCTGATTATCCTGATATTTCTACACGGCCCCAAAAGAGCCTGCAGCTTCTAAGTAAATGACAACACTACGTCGTGTGGGCCCCAGCAATTCTGAGGAAACACTCAGGCCACCAAGGGAGTGAACACTGGATCAATTTAATCATACACAGTGGAATGCTAACTGACCAGTCCTGATACAGCTGGGTGCCCAGATGAAAGCAAAAACCAGGGTTTGTCTGATCCTGCCTTCCCAGATATCAGGCAAATTTTCTGAAGGGTAGCCAAGACAGATCCAGGGCTGTGCCCTTCTGCGCTTTCCCTGAGTGGCTGGCACCTTCCCTGCAAGAGCCTGCTATTTATTCTTTCTTTTTAGAAGCAATTGTAGCTACTTCTGATACAGAAAAAGGCAATTTAACGTTCTGCCAAAGTTCTGAGATTATTAAAACCATTTCCCTAATGTCTTTATTATAATAGCTATCGTTCTGATCATCCCACATGTAACATTATTGTTTCTTAAGATTTCTAATGCATCTTAATCAGACATTTCATTTCCTAAGTTAACCATTTTTGAGGCAATTTCGTACAGATTGTATTTCTCAGAACCTTTATTTTAAATCATTTATTAAATAAATGTCTGAAAATACTGAGTGAATGAGGTAAAACTTTTATTATTATTATTATTTGACAAATAAAATTGTGAGCAGTTAGCTAGAACATGCAGTAGGATTATTTTCTGTTACATCCTAATGATAAGCAGATGACATGAAGGTGTAACGTGTGTCAAGGTAAACAGTGTTTAATGTGCTTGGAGAAGGGTGGTAGTTGCCTCAATGATATGTGGTTTAAAGCAAATATTTTTCTAACTCTCAGAGGGTTTTAATGATGTCTATTAATGACCCAAGTGTATTTCATTATTCGCTCTAGTTCTAGGCACATGGGTTTAACATTCCAACAGTGTTGACTTTTAAAAGCATATTCTGTCACTTCCAGATCTTCTCTGGAACAGAAGGGGATTCAAAATTTGGCCTATAGGATGCTGCAATCATCACTGTGGTCAGTGGATGGTTTAGCTTCATTTAGAATAAAAATTAACCTTTATTTATTGCTAAGTAGGTAGCAAAAGATTTATAGAACATGAACTATCTGGACTAAGTAATTCTTAATTATTTTAAATCAGTAGTTTCTGAAAAAGCCATTTCTAAGATTCAGACCTAGATCAAATCTGGTGAAATAAAGAAATAAACTACTGTTAGTGTATAATTGAAAATTAAAATTCAACAAAGTGAAAAGTGACTATTATTTACAGACCATTGTTTTTAAATTTTAAAATTCTACCCTTTTGTTTTCTCACCAAGCATAGCTTGGTTTCTGTTCTAACAGGTTTAAAGTTATACACACACGTAGAGGGCTTTGATCTTTGCTCAATCTTGAAATCATTCCAAAAATTGCAAGACTGGGACAGTCTTCAGTTACTGAATATTTTGCAACTCATGGGATATAGCAGATGTCTGTAAGCTACAAAAACATATTTCTGATGTATTGACGAGATATTCACATTAATATTCAGAATAGGAAAACAAAGGCACATAGCAATGCTTATATTATATTATATTATATTATATTATATTATATTATATTATATTATAT
>NW_023270268.1:65515600-65556240 GCF_011800145.1 Mirounga leonina
ATTATATTATATTATATTATATTATATTATATTATATTATATTATATATATTATTGGCATTTGTTACCACTACTTTTTAGGTAGTGTAGGAAGGTACCAAGTCAATGAATACTGAAGCCTGTCTTCATGAACCTGTTTTAATGTGTCTTGGTATTATCAGATTTGGTCATTGAATTGTGAGGTCACAAAGCCAGGTAAAATCCAGGGAGAATTTTGCACTTTTTTGGGGTGGACAGAGCAACACTATTCTGACAGTGAAAATTACCCAAATATAATGTTTTAGGAAAAGCACACATCATACAGACCATCTGATTAAGAGGAAGCTGAGGAGGGGATTCTGCTAGAGTCAGAGGAGAAATACTGTTTCCTTGACATTTTTCATTAGGTTCAGGGGAAACAACTCAGTTTACTATGAATAAACTAGCTCTCTTCCATTTGAAAATATGTCTGGTCCAGGCGGGTCTGCATAGCAGCTTTGCATGAGACTTCAGGGCAGGGAGTTGGGCTCCTGTGTTAGGCTGAGCTCTTTAGGCTCCTTAACCATCTCTAGAGCCGGATACTACCAAAGAGGGGCAATCATTCGTAACTGCAATAGCACCCAACTGCCATTTTGGCCATGGCTCAGACTTACCACTAGCATAGCTTACAGTGATCTATCCCTACAATTATCTTACTGTGCAACTCCATGCCTGAGGATTAAATTGGATACACATTACTGTGCATTAAGTCAGTGCTTTTTGACTCTTGGTGAGAGGGTATTTACTTGCAAACTTATTTGGTGCAAACAAACTGTGAGAAGAAAATAGTAGGAGTTATCACTGAAGATACTCTTCACTCTCTGGCCCAAAGAAAAAACTAGTTAAATTATACTGGAAATGGCAGGATCAATTGTACATGCATTCATTCCTTCCACAAATGTCTACCTATGTCAGCTCTCAGCCAAGTTCTAGGTACTGTGTGGTAAAGGAGATCCAGTCTCTGCCTCATGAAGGTTAGAGGTTAGTCATAACATTCTGTTAACAGTGTGAAGAACACTATAGTCAATGTTTGAAGATTCCCTTGCTTTCTATCATGAAAGTACTCTTCAACCAGTGTACTGCCCCCAATGCTATGTTATCCTTTGGGTTTCTTGTACTTAAAAAGTGTGTGTGTGTGTGTGTGTGTGTGTGTAGTTCTAGTTTATCTTGTCAACAGTGGAACCAGTTTTCCCCTGTTCAAGCTGGGGGTTCACAGGGGAAATATGATTGTTGGTTCTTCTTTTGTTCCCTATCAGAATAGGATGCATTTGTATTCTAATCTGAAAAGAGGAGAAGGATCTCAAGGTTAAAGCTCTAATCTTTTTTCTTCATTTATTTACTCAATACTAGGAAAATTACACAAATTGGTTATAAATTTATTTTTACTCTTAATGTAATAGCATTTTACTCACAGCAACTCAATAAATGTCTGGTCATTGATTCATGTAAAGCTTACCACTTTGTATCCAGCAATTATTTGTTAGTGGGATGTAAGAGGATGAGTAACATATAGTCCCTGCCTTCTGAGCGCTTCAAATGATGAAAATTTTATCATTAACACTAGAGAAGAGTCAAGGCTTTAACTGGAAAAAATAAAGTTAAAGAAAAAACTATAGTAACTTATCTTTCATTCCATTTTCTTCAAAGAAGTATTTCAGAAACTGTTCCAAAGTTGATTATACATTAATTTATTCCATGAGAAAAGGAGCTAATGATGAAATCAATTTAGGTTATATTATAGGTATACAAAGGATATGTAACAAAGTTAAATAGGTAGTTTTACAGCAGGGCTGAGTACATTGACTGTTCAAAGGATGCTAATGTGCTAGCTTTCCCGAACTAATTTAACTATAGAATCTGATTTTCTAAAATACCTATTAACTTTAGTCTCACAGAACACATGTGTTCCATTGAACACAGTTTGAAAACACTGCTATAAATTATATTTCTTTGAATACTATCTCCTGGAATATGCTTTTATGTAATCTAAAAGAAAATGAAATACACAAGCAAGCAAAGCAAAAAAAATTATAAATAAATATGAACGACACAGTTTCCTAAGGCTGTTTAACCATTACGTTTTACCATTAAGAATGAAAACATCATTTTGTAGTTCAGAGAACTGGTTTAGGAGTATAGGTTTTAATCTCAGCTCTACCTCACTTAGAGCCATATGACCTTGGGAAAGCAATATCAACTCTGAATCTCAGTTTCATCTATTCTATAGGAATACTATCTACTTTGGCAACCTTGCTGGATCATTGGAAATCTCAGATGAGGTCATGGATATGAAACAACTTTAAAAACTCTTATATGAAAGGACTATTATTATGCTCCACCAGAAATACCATGAATGCCCTGGGATAACAAAAGACTTTAAAGATGCATAACGAATCAGTACAGACATGTTAATTTTGACATTTCTCTGGGTAAAAAACATACATACTTCTGAATTATTTCAGCTGTTTTACATGTGGGGAAACTTAAATATTGAAAAGTAAATCATTCCCTCTGGTTTTCTTGGGCAGAAAGTGGCAATACCAGCTCCTGATTTCTAGAAAGATAATAATAGGCTTTATTTGTACATTATGGGGTCCAAACTGTTCAGAGTCTCTTGTTAAGCAGATTCAAGTTACTAGAAAAAAACATTGGTTGTCAAAATTCATGCAAATTATCTTTAATAAGGTTGCTTTTTATCTTCTTAAGGTTTAACTCTAAGTTGCAATTTAAAATGAATGATATCATTGTTTTTAAGTTATAATTTATTCTATACTTAACTACTATTACTACTTCTTACTACTCTTGGATTAAGACTTACTTCATTCTGCGTATAATTCTAAATGTTTTTATAAGATAAGGAGTATATTGCTTCAATTATCAATTTTTATTTCCTAATTTTTGGCTGTTCACAAAAAGACAAAAAAGGGAGAGCGGAGTGCTAAAGGTAAAAAAATTAAATCATCTAGTTGATCAATTAATTCCAGGAGGTAAATTTGAAACATTTTTATTCATTTATTTGAATTTAATTCTCCAGTTGTTTTATAATCACGCTAAGGAATGTATAACCCAAATATACTTTTAATGCCCAGTTTCAAATTCTTGTGCAGAAAAACTAGATTCTGTATTTTACTAACATTACCATATATTACTTAGTCACTATCTACATTCTAGATGCTTTTTTAAATTAATAGACTTCGTTTTTTAGAACAGTTTTAGGTTCACAACAAAATTCAACAGAAAGTATGGAAGGTTCCACACACGGGGACCTTCCCCCACTATCAACATCCTGCACCAGCGGGCGGCATTTGCTATAATTGAGGAACATTCATTGACACATCATTACTTCCCTGAGTCCATAGTTTACATTAAGGATCACTCCTGGTGTTGTGCACTCTATGGGTTTGGACAAACATATGATGACATGTATCTACCACTGTTGTATCAGACATAACAGTTTCACTGCCCACAAAGTTCCCTGTGCTCTGCCTCCCTAATCCCTGGCAAGCACTGTTTTTACTGTATATAATTTTGCCTTTTTCAGACTGACACATAGTTGGAATTATAGGGGTGGGAAGCTTTTCTTCCCTTCTAGATTCTTTGGCTGGTCTAATAATTAAATTGCCATAAAATCGATTAACAGGAGAAAAAAATGAATTTCATATGTATGGGAACCTCAAAGATATGAGGCGCCAAGAAGTGACCAAGGCAGGCAGCTTTTATATCTTTTAGGCAAAGAAACAATGCGTTTGTGAAGAATTGACGAGACAAAGAAGTTTGGGCTTAGGGTGGTGAATTAGTGAGGAAGTAACAAGGTTTGTTTATACAGCCTTCTCGGCCTTGAATTCCCGATCTCTGGCAATCAGGATGCCTGCTACTCTCCTGGTATGCGGAGGATAACTTCACACAGGAGATCTATTTTCTACTTCCAGGAGGACAAAGGAGTGCCCTTCTTACACCAGCCGTTTCCCTAGTAACTTTCATTTAAATAATGAATATGCCAAAGTAGCATATTTGGGGTGGCATATTCTGCTCCCCTTCAGAATCATAAAGATATGTAGCTTTTTCAGATTGGCTTCTTTCACTTAGTAATATATGCATTTACGTTTCTTCCCTGTATTTTCATGGCTTGAAAGCTCATTTCTTTTTAACATTGTATAATATTCCATTATCTGGATGTATCCGTTTATGTATCCATTCACCTCTGAAGGACATCTTGGTTGCTTCCAAGTTTCAGCAATTATGAATGATGCTGCTATAAATACCTGTGTGCAGGTATTTTGTGGTAAAAGTCAGTTGATTTTGGTATATATCAAGGAGCCTAATTAATGGATTGAATGAGCAGAGTACTTTACTTTTGTAAGCAACTGTCCAGGTGTGCGCCAAAGTGACTTACCGTTTTGCATCATCAGTGAGTGATGTTGATCCGCATCGTGGCGAGCATGTCATGTTGTCGTCAGTGTTTTAGATTTGGGCTGTTTTAATTAATGTGTAATGGCATCTCATTATTGTTGTAATTCGCAAATCCCTGATCTTTTCATATGCTTTCACTTGTCATCTATATATCTTCTTTAGTGAGGTAGCTGTTCAGGACTTTTGTCCATTTTTTAATTGTGTTGTTTCTTTTGTAATTCTTGGGCTTTAAGTGTTCCTTTTATATTTTGGATAACAGTCCTTTGTCAAATATGTCTTCTGCAAATATCTTCTCCTAGTCTGTGGCTTGTCTTCTTCTACTGACCAGATACTTTTCTTCTATAGAAATATTAGCTGTATCTATAAGGTGATTTGTCATAATATTAATTATTTTATCCAACTTTAAAAGAGATTTGACTTTGGACAAGCAAGGTTTATTATAAGACTTTATTTTTTTTTTTAAGATTTTATTTGCTTATTTGACAGAGAGAGACAGCGAGAGAGGGAACAGAAGCAGGGGGAGTGGGAGAGGAGAAGCAGGCTTCCCCTGGAGCAGGGAGCCCAATGCGGGGCTTGATCCCAGGACCCTGGGATCATGACTTGAGCCGAAGGCAGACATTTAATGACTGAGCCACCCAGGTGCCCCTATTATAAGACTGTAAACATCAAATTGATCCATGGTTTTTTGCCAGATGAATTTATATGCTAAATTGACTATTTCTAACATATTTTCCAAGTTTATTTTAGACACATTCACTGACTAGAGTTAGCTTTAATAAATCTTTTGTAAGGTCCCCATCATTTCTTTCACACAGAACTTAAGCATTAAATAACATTAATCTTTACACTTAGAGGTTCATATTTTACATAGGTAGTGGTAAAATGTATACTATATGCTGGAGGTGTTGCAAATATTTTATATATATTATTTCATTCAACCTTCAAAATGCTATGAGACAGGAACTATTATTATTATCATCCCCATTTTATGGATGGAGAAACCAGGCAAAGAGAAAGTAACTTTCTGAAGATCATATAACTTGTGCGTGGGTGGAAATAGTATTCAAGCCCAAGCAATATAGTCCAGCAACCTGGACTTATTTATTACATTTCATCACTGTAGGTCATGTTCCTCCTCTCTGGAACATTAAAATTTATGATTGCTCTTGGTAAGTAGTATCTCCTTCAGTTTTCTGTCTTGTAGTTTATTCATTTTTAAGAAAAAAAAACAGTTTTTTTACAGAGATTAAATTTTAAGGAAAGAGCTGAGAAGGAAGCCATCACCCCAATTAGGTTATTTTTTTCCATAAATGTTCATAAATTGTATAGCCAAAAGTTCAGTGATTTTTTATAACTTGGTGATTGGAAAAAAAATTGTATTAGCTAATGACTCAATTCTTGAGAACGATGTTAAGAATTTATTTTTAATTTCTACATTAAAGTATTATCATTTATTATTTCTAAAATAATTAAACAGCCAAATAGTGCCATTTGAGTAAGGCAAAATTTTAAAATACATATGTTAAGTGTTGTTTAATGGCTTCTTCGCTCATTTTATAATTGTTGTTACACTTCACTTAACATTTTTCTGGTCTTTCTTTGGTAATTAAGTACTTCAGGCTTTTCCGTGCCATTTAAGTAATAGTTTCTACACTGTTTTTCATTAAGAAATTAACAAGAAAAAGACTTTCCTTTAATACAAGCAAATTATTTTTCAGGCAGTAACGGGAATAGGATTACATTCTCTAGGAAATTTACGAGTAATTTTCCTACCCAGTGCTGGAATAGATGAGAGGAGGGTTGCTGAAGCACCTCCTAATCTTTCATCTTGTCACATTAGGATTCATTAAAGGCCAAAATTCAAATGCCTCCTATGAAGAAAATAAAGTCACACATGTCGAAGTGTAGCTCTATGAGGAAGAGCAATGGGTACATGTACAGGAAAGTCAGTTTGATAAGAGAAGATGGTTTGATTCACTGAAGAAATGTAATGTTGAACAAATCCAACTGAAATGTAAGGCCTTGAAGGGCATGATACATATAAACCTTAAAATGCCCCCCCACCCCACAATACTCTGCAGTTAGTTTATTTGTAAAACGTATCGCTGGTGATTCCTGGGAATAACAAGTAAGTATATGTAGTGCCTACTAGTATGAGGCATTCTCCTCTCTTGAGCACTGAACCAAAGAGACCAGGTGCCAGTTTTTGTGAAGCTCGCAGTCTGGTAGGGAAAGGGAGAGAGATAAACAATAAGCAGGTCAGCAATAAATGAGTATAGTAATTTCAAATAGTAATAAGCTATAAGAAAATAAAACAGGATGAATATAAAAGGACTGATGTCCTATAGTTTTAATTTAAAATATTAAACACATAAAAATGTTATTATTTGATACTCTTATTTGTATTTATTACATGTATATACTACATATGTAAAACTAAAGCACACAAGTTCTTAAAAATCTGGATTCAGAAATAAAACATGTGAAGCCTCTATCTACCCTTCTGATCTCAACTTCTCCCTTACCCTTACCTCCAGAATTTGGCACCATTTAAAATCTGTTCTTGTCATTTGCTTAGTTTCCCTAATGATTTTACCACACGCATATTATCTGGAAATACATTGTTTTGTTTTCTGTTTTTAAAATATTATAAAAATGAAACCAGAGCTATTTGTTTTTATTGTAACTGGCTTTTTTGAGTCTACATTTTGTTCTGATATTCACCCATGTTGGTGCCTGTTCGTTTATTTTCAATGCTGTGTATTAAATTTCAGTGTGTGAGTTCATTACATTTATCCATTCTGCTCTCTATTGGCATTTGGATTGTTTCCGGGTTGTTTGTTTTCTGTTTGTTTGCTATTACAGCAAACATAGCTCTGATCATTTTCTTTGATACTTTTAATCTGATACATATGTGTTGCTTTATGGATATGTGCCTAGATGTGGAATTTCTGAGTCACAGGGCATGTTCGTATTCAAATTTCCTAGATACATTTTCTCTTTTTTCAAGTAGTGGTACTTAGGCACACTAGAAATATGACTCTCTGGATGCAGAATATTCTACACAAAGAGAATACAAGTGAGGCCCTAAAGTGGGATGAACTTTATTGTTCTAAGAAGAGAACAAAGGGCCAAGAAGCCAACATATGGCAAAGGAACTAAAAGTTAGCAAAGGGCCAGATCAGATGGGGTCCTGTAGGGCATTTGAAATAGCGATCAGGATGAGGAGCACATGATTTTATGCCCTACACCAAATTGTTGGTAACCTCAAATATATATACATTTATTTTAATCAATAATATATCTTGATATATTAATGTATAGTAATATATAATATATAACACATTTTATATAATATATTGATGTAAAGTAATTTATAATTTACAGAATAATAAAATATTACCTACATGTGTAATTTAAAGCTGCTACAGACTGCATAGAGCAAGGGAGAAATCTGTAGCTGAGAAATTTGTGTTTTATAAAATGGGTCCAAGTTATGAAACCAAAGGGAAAAAAACTACAGAAAGCAAAGGTACTATGATTTTTTTTTAAGATTTTATTTATTTATTTGAGAGAGAGAATGAGAGAGAGAGAGCATGAGAGGGGGGAGGGTCAGAGGGAGAAGCAGACTCCCCGCTGAGCAGGGAGCCCGATGCGGGACTCGATCCCGGGACTCCAGGATCATGACCTGAGCCGAAGGCAGTTGCTTAACCAACTGAGCCACCCAGGCACCCTCAAAGGTACTATGATTGATGTTTGGCCATAACTTTACAATTATTATTCCTCCAACATATGATGCAATCGATCTCCCTCAAGATGTCCCCTCTCATAATCTCTCTGCTCCAAATGGACTCCGTGGTTGTGTAGCCTGGCTATGAAGCAGCCAGCAGAAGAGACTAATATTAGATTAAAACTTACTTTTCTTTATTCAGGTTGACTTTGTGAGATGCTAATAGAGATGATTGAGGTCTAAAGCCTTTCTGCACAACACACCCCTTGGCACAATCCCAGAGAAACAGCTTACATATGAAACTATGTTATCTCAGTCAGTTATCTCAGGCTCCAAGGTGTTTATTTTTCTCCAGAAATGAGCTCAGGATTTGTTAACAAACTTTTCACAATGAAATTAATTACTGATTAATAACATCTACAGAGCCGAATAAAGCAATGTCGCCTAATTAATGTGTCTACCTTGTAGCCACAGAAGAAATAGGATGTTTAAAATGAAATAGCATGGTTAAGCAAAAAGGAATTGACAAAACCTATTTTGCGCTTTTTTTGAGTCATCAATCTTAAATCTCTGACATTGCTACTTGCATTCTGTAGCACACTGATTCTATTCCAATAACATTCTCCTTTTTATAGCACTAGTTAGTGCCCTAAAATCTAAGGTATGACCATTCTTAGTTTGTAAAGTTACATTTTAGTAAATTTTTGCACTGAAATGCTAAAGGAACTTAATGTATTTAAAAAGATGTTTAAATCTAGACTCCACATCTACCTAAAATAATAATCTAATTTCATTAAGTATTATAAGCTCTAATATGAGAAGACAGTAGGCTATACTGCAGTGGCTTTAAACTTTTTTGATCAAATTTTGCAGTAAGTACCTCTGAAACAAGTAATACATTTAATGTTAAAATAAAATTTAAAAAAAGAAGATAGTAGGAAGGGAAAAATGAAGGGGGGTGGAATCGGAGGGGTAGACGAACCATGAGAGACGATGGACTCTGAAAAACAAACTGAGGGTCCTAGAGAGGAGAGGGGTGGGGGGATGGGTTAGCCTGGTGATGGGTATTAAAGAGGGCACGTACTGAATGGAGCACTGGGTGTTATACACAAACAATGAATCATGGAACACTTCATCTAAAACTAATGATGTAATGTATGGTGATTAACATAACATAATTTAAAAAAATTTTTTTTTAAATTCGCAGTAAGGAAAAATCCATCACTCCTAGAGTGTCCGCACACACATGCACACACACTTATAACTGCGTGGAAAGTTTCAGAATCAAAATGTACCATTAATATATCGCACACACATGCACACACACTTACAACTGCGTGGAAAGTTTCAGAATCAAAATGTACCATTAATATATCGCATGACCTATATATAACCAATTCTATTAATCTATTCTATTCTACGCTCATCTACTCTGTCCTTTCTTCCCCTCTTCTTCTTTCCTTCCTTCATTTTTTCTATCTTTCTCACAGTGCTGCAGCGGTTAAGAACATGACTCTGAAATCAAACAAAACTGGCCTCAAGATGTGATTTCACTACTTTGAGACCTTAGGGAAGTTATTTAATCTCTACCTATAAAATTGGGATAATAATAGCACATATTTCATATGCTTTTGTGAGATTAAGTGAAATAATGCATGTAAAGCCATCAGTAGAACTTTATAACCATAGTAATTGCTCAATAAATGTTAGACATCAGCAAAAGTGTTAGTAGTTTTAATTTTAAATCAAAAGCAAATACTTTTGAATGTTTAAGGATGATTCAAATAAAATTTTATATGAAATAGCTGACGAGAATCTGAATTACAAAGTGGACCTTTAACAAAATAATCTATAATGTAAAGTACACCCTTTTCTTTAGTGGGGTTTATATAAAACAGGTTTATGAGAAACAGAAAATTCATGTCATGGAAACTGTCTTTTAATAAGGGTGAAAAACACCTTTTTAAAAAGAACTGAAAACTTTTTTCTTCAATATGGTTTATGGATATTGCTAACCAATGAACTCCCACCCCCATAGTTGAGATCAGCATTACCATTCATCCCCAGTTACAGAAATGGCATTCTAGTTGTCACCAATATTTTTTATTCGTGCCAAACTACAGCTAAAGCCAAAGACAATCCAAATGAACTGGGCTGTGCGTGAGGACGTCAGGGGTAGGCATCCATATATGTTCCCGGCATCGGGAGACGTCGTCCTCTGTTGCCCAAGAGAAGACGAGTGATGAAATCAGACTGCAGGGGCCCTACCCAGAGGCCTCCTGAGCTAGCGCAAATTGTTACAAAAGGGGCAGAGAATCTGAATTTTGTAGAATAGCTTTCTATTTTTAGATTCTGGCAAATAATTTTTTAAAAAATTAAACACTGTGTGAGCAAAACTCATTGCTGGCTTGATCTGGCCCATGAGGTGCCAGTTTATAGCTTGTGATATAATTCAGCCTAAAGATTCACACTTGCCGAAACCAGAGGAAGGGAGGTGTGGGAATTAATTAGATTATTGTGAATAAGAGTTTCTTAATATATTTGGAAAGACCTCCACTTCAAACACTGCATATGAATAATACATGATAATGACATGAATATTATTGTACTTTAAACATAAATGCACCACCACATAAATTAAAATAGCTTCTAAATCCTCCTCTTGTTCTTAGTTGCAGAACAAATTTGCATGCCCCAATTGCCAACATTCTGGTGTGCTTTTAGCAGAACACTTCTACAAAAGAATGTGTGTCATTCAGTGAAGAATGTGATATAACAGGGTTTCCAGCTACTAAACTGAACAATGAATTTTTAATTTTGTCAGTGACAAACATCAGCTATTCTCCAATTTGATTAAGGAGTATTGGTGTTTTCCCACTTGTAGATGTTGCATCCTTTTTCTGGTTAAAAAAAGGGAAGAACTTTGAAAAATGTGTGACTCATAAATATGTTGGTTTCCTGTTCAGTTTCACTAGTTTAGATTACATTCAAAAGTGACATAATATGTCCTGGATAATACATTCTTACAGAAACCATACATTACCTGTGGAAGTGGTAGGGTATAAATAATTATTCCCAAATGGTAGGTACTTCTCCAGGTGCATAAATAAATAAATCTAAATATGCAACATTTTTCATCTTGCTAATTTAGAAATGTATGCCAAATTGCCACAAGCTTCTAGCCACACTTACATTTTTTTCTTTCCTTCCCACTCTCTTGCCTATATTTCTTTGAATCCATTTTCAGTAACAGAATTAATACGCAACAGCATAACTGATGTTACTAGTATTCAGTTGTGTCCTCCCAGTTAAGTATATAGATCTGTTTGATACAGACACCACTTACACGTATACATGTATTCTAAGAAATTTTACATGCAATAAATTCAAATAGGATTATTAAATAGGGGTAAAAGATAATAAGCTATTGAGAATTGCTGAAGACTCTATAATAACTATTTGTGTGGTTTCATCCTTTCATTTATTCATCAAATGTTTACTTGGCACCCACTATGTGCCTAACCCTAGGACAGGTGTAGACAATACAGCAGTAAAGCATTTATTACTTGTATTACACGTTTCCACAGTTTTATTATTCTGTTATTATAGACCCTGTACAGATCTACCAAATAAAGTACAGTTGCCAAAGTATACCATTCAAAACCTGTTAGAGTAGTACACAGTCTCTTTCTGACATGATTCCCTACTTTTTTTCTTTGTGTACTAATGACCTGATCCCATCTGATCATATTATCAATTCGAATCCTTTTATTTGCAAAGACCTAGGGAACAAGAAAGCTCTAAAAGTATGACTTCATCCAGCAGTCATGACCTCATCTAGTTCTTATACTTTTATATTTAACAAGGAGGAAAAACTTTCAGAGTAGCATTTAACCCACCCCTGATGTCCCCCAAGATTCCATTGGCCAGAACTGGATCACAGTCATGCTCCAGCCAAAACCATTGAGTAATCCACCAAGAGTGTCTGCCACAAACAACTTATTGTCACCCAAACTTAACCATTTTCTTTTAAACCTTCATCTTCTCTCATCCTATTCCTTTGAAATATCTTCTTCCTCTGACATCTCGACCTGTGAAGAGTCTTCATTTCAGTAGCTGACTTTATCAAGAAGCCTCATACTCCTTCCCAAAGAGGAGTGACTCCTGTATTTTGAATATTCAGTCTATCCCTATCTTCCTCTCTAGCTTTTCTGCTTTGTTTAATAGTTAATAGCATGCTTCTCTTCATTTGCTATCAAATCGTAAACATCCTTCAATGTAAGAACAGTTAGGTTCCTATTTTTTACGGCCTTCAAACCTTTTATCACTTTCTTAAAATGATATAGGCACTGAACAAATATTTGATAAACTTATTAAAATCCAAAAATTTTAACCCAAAGGTCCCTAAAAATATTTAAAGTGATTTACAAGTCAAAGCTAGAACAATATGTGATAGATAATAGTAGAACAGAATAGAGACGAAAGAAAACGAATTTGGGTACTACAAGAAACCTGGATAAGCAGATCGCTGAGGTTGGGTAATAAATTTATTTGAGAGCTTTTGAACAGCTAGGCAGAAAAAGGAAAACATGCTGAATTACATAGATGTTGCATACTGTCAAATGTGACTTATAACTTCGTCTTTTCTTGTAAATAAATTCAAGACATGGCTATTCAATACATGGTTAGCTTTCCATCCTCGTTTATGGACAATCTACTCTTTTACCAGGAAAACTTAAAAGCATTTTCCCCCATCTTCTTATACTCTATAACTGAAGAGG
Organism: Mirounga leonina; assembly: GCF_011800145.1. Taxonomy (NCBI): domain Eukaryota; kingdom Metazoa; phylum Chordata; class Mammalia; order Carnivora; family Phocidae; genus Mirounga; species Mirounga leonina. The sequence goes on from NW_023270268.1 coordinate 65,528,539, forward strand.
AACAAAATGTCATAATGTAATTAACAATGTAAAAGAAGGAACACAGCTAGTAACTTGGGTTATAGGTACACTGGACAATCCATTACCAGAAACATAGTTATTCCTCTAAAATATCAAAAATCAGGCCATGTATTGTTAATATTTTAAGCATAAATATCTACTAACACCTACAAAAATAAATTCTGCTCCCCTTTCTTTTTCATATTGAGAGTCACGTGTTTTGGCAAAGTTGATTGCAAAACAAATGCCCCTAGAGCAGAGTTTCTTCTCAGTCTCAGTACTATGGACATCTTGTGCCAATTTAATTATTTGTTGTGGGGGGCTGTTTTGTGCATTTCAGGATGTTTAATAGCATTCCTGACTTTTGCAGCCTTCAGTTGCGACAACTGAAAATGTTTCCAGATCTTGTCAATTGTCTCCTATAGGATAAAATCTCTACTGGTTGAGAACCACTGTTCTAAAGTCAACCCTGTGTTCCCAGGGTTATGTTGGGAGTACGGGCTGCAGGTAAGCCAGAACTAGGAAAGTCACACAACCCAGCATAATATGAAACTGTGTGACTACTAAGACATCTTATATAATTGCTGTTGAAGCTCTAGTTAAAGGATATGGCCAGGATCTACCGAGATCAAGGAGGCATATATAGGAAGAAATGGCAGATCATTACTAGTTCTATTTGGAGTTGAAACTTTAGAGATGGAAAGATCGGAGAATGCAATGGCATTAGAAAAGATTAAATAGGGGCGCCTGGGTGGCTCAGTCGTTAAGCGTCTGCCTTCAGCTCAGGTCATGATCCCAGGGTCCTGGGATCGAGCCCTGCATCGGGCTCTCTGCTCGGCGGGAAGCCTGCTTCTCCCTCTCCCACTCCCCCTGCTTATGTTTCCTCTCTCCTGTCTCTCTCTCTGTCAAATAAATAAATAAAATCTTAAAAAAAAAAGATTAGTCAGTGATTATGCAATGGCATAAGAGAAGATTAAATAGTGATTAAGTTCTTGCTGAAGAAATTCTAAACAAAAATTCATTCTGTTGTATGCTACCATCGTATCACATTAGTTATGCCACTTAACATAGTCCTCTGAAACTAGCAGGACTTGATCTAGCAAATTATTTGCCTCTAGTAGCATTTTCTCCATTGCAAGTATTCTCCTCTGCCCTTGAATTCCTTGGGCCATAGACATGTTTTTCTCCAAGTCTGGAAACATCTGTATTGCTCACATCATTCCCTCTTCTTTTTTTTTTTTAATCTAAGTGTGTATGTCTAATGGAGCTGGGCTGCAGTGTCATATGCTGACGATTGATGGCCTTTACACACAGAAAACAATTAAAACAATCTTCATTTTGAAACACTGAGTTATATAAAAGAGGTTAATTCCTGACTCATTTATTCAAGCTTTTAAAAAGCTGTTTTTGTATTATAACTTGGGAAAAGGTGTTTATTAAACAGAGAAGTTATTAAATAGAAAGATTACTATCTGTTGATTGATGGATCAATCTATACTTGTTAATAATTTAAAATTTTACTTTCAACCTTTATCACCTCCTGACAACCTTTGCAGGTTGAAATAGCTGCTGTCATATTGAACATGCTAGTCGTGTGCACCGCTTTTTAAAAAATTCCTCTGACATCTCTGTCGTAGGATGTGTTTGTCCTCAGGCCTCTAAGTTAGAACATATTTATGTTCCCAAATAAATTTCTCGTAAGAACTTATCACAGACAGATTACATTTCCATGACTCTCTGGAATATTTGTGCTTTGTAAACCTTTACATAGCCTTCAGAAAACAAGCACAGCTTGGTACAGATTTATTCAGATCATTGTTATGTTGATGGATTTCCTTTGTGAAACCTAGTCCTGAAAACGTTTTGGCATCGAGAACTGATTGACTGATTCAGACCAAATATGTTGCCTGAACCATTTTTGTATTAAATGAGATCCAGATATTCCTGAAGTATTTGAACTGTCAGGAGTTCACCTTCAGCTCTTTTAACTGATTCCCACATTACAGATGGAACAAAAGATTTATTTCAAAAATCCATTTCCAAGTTAAAAGTTAACTGAGGAAAAATATCTCATGAACACTTATTAGCAATTTTTTGGACCTCATAATGTGAATAGAAATGAAAATGGCTATGAGGGAAAGAATACAAGTCCCCGAACACCTCTGTATGTCAGTTCTCATGTCAAAACATTGTGAAAAGGCTTTAATCACAAATCACATGCAAAAGCAGCCAACCAGAATAGGTTTGATTTTTGTATTCGTCTTAATTACAAAATACAATGGTGGGAAATAAATATTATTAACTAAAACTCTGAAATGTTTAAAGAAAGCAGAACTAGACATTTCATCTATATTTGTCCCAAGTGTACTATATACTATTCATATAGCAAAATTTATATATAAAATGTACCTATCCAGCTACCTGCCTGTCTATATGCATAAATATACCATTAGAATCATAGTGTATTTAGGATTCTTCACCAGAAGGAGAGAATGGATGTTCTCAATTTCAATGAAGCAAAATAATTTAAAGTTGAATGGTACTTTGCTTATCAAATATATTAGCTTTGAAGGATATACCACTTAGGCCTGTGCATAGTATTCCTTGCATCCAGTGAATTCTACTATATTATGGGAAAGCTGTTTTTTATTTTGTATTCAACTAAGAAATCCACATAATGAATATAACTGAAGACCCTAAACCATTTACTTCTGCTGTGTATCATCACATGCCACCACCACCCCTGTTATCCATGCATTAAGTCTGTATGATCATCCCTTAAAGTTTATCATTCTTTTGCTTTTAAGACTGCAATAGCTTTTCATGGGTTCAGAATAGAACACAAATTCTGTTTCAGTCTCTGCTAAGCTCTGTATGATCTAGCCTTTGCCTACCTTTCCAACTTTACCTCATTTCTCTCATCTCCCTCTCTCATTATGCTCCAAGCAGCCTGAAAACACCAGCTTGGGCCTCTACATGGGCAATTGGACTCTTCTATTAGCTGACTTCCTCATCTTCGAGTCTTCGTTTAAATGGCACATCCTTGAAGAGGTTTACCTTAACATGTCACTAACTTATTAGTCTTCCTCAGCACTTCACTGAACTTACCACAATTTATCATTTTGACACTTGTGACCGGTGCATTTTGTAGAACAAGGGTCAGTGTGATGAGTATGCTTAATGTAAGCAAGGTTACACTGCGAGGACAATTTTAACCACTATCTCCCTCAGGTTTGAAAAAGAAACATGGAAGTAAATATGGTGATACTCACTTTCCCACATACATTTAAAATACCCATGGGTATAGATATATGTAGTACCATTCAGCAAATAGTACTGAAAATGGCATATAGTTTGGCTAGAGGTCTTACCTTTTTTCTTGATCTTTAATGTCAACTCTACAATTTAATAATCACATTCATATTTATACTTAACTTTTTATGATTTAAAAAATTCTTTGAAATTCTTGTGCTTCTATTAAATTTAAATTGAGTTAAAGTTGGCATATCATCACAGCATAACACAATATGTTGTAGTAAATTTTTTTTAAATCAGCTGCATTTTGAACCTCTGGGATTTTAAAATTTCACTTAAACACTGTTTTATATTTTTTTATTGTTGCATTTCAATTACTAAATTTCAATTACCAAATGGTGATTTTTAAAGCTTTTTAAATTTTTTAACAAAGATTTCAAGGGCTCCTGGGTGGCTCAGTCGTTAAGCGTCTGCCTTTGGCTCAGGTCATGGTCCCAGGGTCCTGGGATCGAGCCCCGCATCGGGCCCCCTGCTCGGCGGAGAGCCTGCTTCTCCCTCTCCCACTCCCCCTGCTTGTGTTCCCTCTCTCGCTGTGTCTCTCTCTGTTAAATAAATAAATAAAATCTTTAAAAGAAAATAAAAAATAAAAAAATAAAAAGATTTCATGTATTTATTTGAAAGAAAGAGTGAGAGAGCATGAGCAGGGAGAGGGAGAGGGAGAAGTAGACTCCCCTCAGAGCAAGGAGCCCAATGCGGGGCTGGATCCTAGGATGCCAGGATCACGACCTGAGCCGAAGACAGATGCTTAACCAACTGAGCCACCCAGGTGCCCCTTTAAAGCTTTTTTAAAAAACAGTACTAGATTATAATGGCTTAAAATGTCTGGGTATAATCAAATTATCAAAATAATCTGAATAAGAAACCATGGGTGAATATGATTTAATAATATGATATAACTGAATTTATAAATGTAGATGATTTGAGTGAATTTTTTCCCCTTAAAACAGTCATTATTTTTCCAAATGCTAGGCAATTCAAAATAGCTGCCTATGGTTTTTTTCTATAGGTGCTTTCCATTGTCTTTGACATTTACAAAAAGTATGAACCACAGTGCAACCAATATAACATGTAACTGTGATTCATTTCCGTAGGTGGTTAATGGCCCACGGAAAATTTTGAAGGTAACCCCTCTTCACTGAATTATATTAGGTTATTAGAGAATCAAGAAGGAGTCTAGAAGTACCTTTTTTAAGATGGGCATTTTTTTCTTCTCAAAACAGGAGTCAGCAGAAGGCATCTCGGACAGATAATGGATTACAAAAGAGATAGTTTGTGCTTCATTTTGTAAAGATCTTCGATATTAAACTGATTTTAAATAAATTTCTTTATTAGGGTGATAGTAAAAATACACTTTAATATGCTATAATGGAAAAATGAGATTGCATTTCTATGGAAGCAAGTGGCAGTCTCTCCAATCTAATCTCAGGCTCTCTGTCCTCAGATAAATTGTTCTATAGATGACATAAAGTAAGTGGTTTGGTCCTTTTTACACAGGAGTTTTCAGATCAAGCTTTTATGAAGGAATATTACTACAAGGAATTTTACTGAACCAGAAAGTGTAAATGAAGGATAATTGATGAAATGTGTTGAGAGGAGAGCAAAATGTGAAATGCTGCTGAACTAAAATGAACTTTGTTTTGTCTCCAGGGCAGCCATGACTTAATGAAATACAGCTATGAACACAATAAATCAAACTTTGCGCAGAAAGTTGACGATGAAAGCAGTTAAAAAGAAACTGTGATGTCCCCCGAATAGACTATATATGTGTGTATATGTTCGTGTGTATTGTACATGTTTGTGTATATGTGTTTGTGCGTGTGTGTACATATATATGTTTTATATATGTTATATATATGAAATAATATATTTTTTTCATTTTCCCTTCCTAAATACACCCAATATATTAGGAACATTTTTGTTCCTCAGCTATTGGGAGATCAAAAGTCTGTCATTTTAACATCAAATGGCATAACTTGGATTTTTTTTTTTATTAAAAAACTTGCCCTTACTATGTCTTTTCTCGAAGACAAGACATTGGTACTCCAGGTGGAGGCTGTTGATGTTTCTTTCTTTCAAGAGAAGCTTGACGGCTGCTCCCTGGAGAGGAGCTCGGACTCTTTAAATTTTTATTAGGCCACAGCATCTGAAATTTGGAGAGTAGACATTAGCCTTTGAGGTGCAGTGTTTGATGGTATGAATCTTTTAAGCTGTAGTACTGCAAAAGAAGATTTTAGAGATTGGCTACAGACCATTTGTCAGGGGACAATGAAGCATTTGTGAACAATATATAGTGAAAATATGCCTCCAAACTTTTCATTAAACAGTATAGGAAAATCTTACTGGTATGTTTTTCAGGTTTCAATGATACGTCAAATAACATAGCTACTAAGGGTGTAATGCATTTTTTTTCCCATTTAGTTCTCATTTTCAGACAAAAGAAATGTCTCCCTAGCTAGAGTTGCTTTATATTATAGAAGTTGTATATAGCATAAATTGCAATGAAAATAAGCAAGAGCATACAGTGAAGAAGGAAGTATCAAAATGAATAAAGAAATAAGGATGGCAAGAACTGGAGTGTGTATGTGTTCACTTTTTTTTTTTTTTGTAATGTAAAGGAAAACTTGCAGGGTTTCCAGAGAGCAAAGCAATCTTAGAGAAATCCCTTTTATAAGCCATACAGAAAAGTTATACCTTTAATTTTTTGCCCTTACAAGTGTTTCTGTCTTCATTTATAATCTAGCTACAATACTTTGAAACACCTTTCCATGATAAGTAAACTGGCAGGAGGCCAAACTGCAGGCACCTGTTGATTATTTTAAGTAGCATGGTGCACTGGCCGTAAGAAGAAAATTTACCAGCTTTAACCAGTCAAGGCATAAAGAGCAGTGGTAGACACTTTGGTGAAAAAAGCTGTTTTGCTTTAATAATTAACATCATGTTCTGCTTTTTTTTTCTGCTCTAGGGCCGATATGTCATTATGGCAGCTGCAACTCATTGTTTGCTGGCTATGACTTTCGGAATTTCTTTTAAGCCAGTCAGCGGCCTTAATGCTGTAGTAAACCTTTTTAACAGCTATTCCCAGAACAGTTCATTTCTCCAGGAAATCTGTCTAGGAGATATTTCAATCAGGGTCTTTGGGCTCCCAGAAATATGTTTGTCCCTCTGGCCTGATAGCTTAGTCAGCTCAGACTGCCATAACCAAATCATCACAGACTGGGTGGGCTAAACAATAGACATTTATTTCTTACAGTTCTGGAGGCAGGGAAGTCCGAGATCAAGTTCACAGCCGCTTTAATTCTCTAATGGGGTTCCCTCACTTGCTTGCAGCTGGTCACCTTCTCACTCGGTCCACCAGTGGTTGGAGTGAGGAATGGGGAACGGAGAGGGAGAGAAAGGGAGAGAGGGAGGGAGAGAAGAGCTCACTGTCTGGTATCTCTCCTTAAAAAATACTAATCCCATTATGAGGGTCGTATCCTGAGGACCTCAACTTAACCTAATTATCTCCCAAAGGTGCTATCTCCAAATACCATCACATTGAATTTGAAGAAATGATGCAGTCTAGTCCAGAGCACCTGGGGTTTTCTTTTAGACCTATTTTGTTGTTTTGTTCTTTTAATGCTCCTGGTTTTCTGAATAAAAATAAGATGATCTAATTTGAATGGAATATTTAGAAACCCCTTTCAGGGCTTGCTTCAGCAGCACATATACTAAAAATTAGAAACTCCTTTCATTCAATGACTTTTTATAACTACTCCTCTGTCGACAGAGTGAGGTTTTCCTATAGAATTATGTTATGGGTTACATAGTTTTCATACCTATGTATCAAACATAATTGTCTTAAGAATGATGTTAATTAAGACAGTCTAAATATAAAACATAAGGAGGTGTATCTCATTTAAGGAATCCTCATATTTAAGAGGTAAATATAGTTTGCAATAAGCAAATTTGAAGAAGTGTGATATTGGTAATATTAACAAAGTCTAAGTTTCCTACAAAATACACACATAATTAATGCCAAAATTTAAAACAAAATCATCAAAAATAAAATAATTGCAAAGTTAGCTGACCAAGTGAATTACAAACTATATATTACTACTCTATTTCTACGCTAGAATACCACTTGAGAGGGGAAATAGAAATATCTCACTATTATGTTTTATTTATATTTAAAGATTCATTTTAATCATATGATTTTAAAAAATAAACTCTATGTTCTTTAAATAAATTGGAAATGCCCTGTATTTTAATTACACGTTATATTAACATGGGAACTGAAAAAAACACTTGGTGAAAGGTAGACCTGGAGATGTGTTGGAGAGAAAATGGATGTTTTATTCCAAAGCCAATTTGACCAAAGTGCTGTAAAGATTTTTAGGTCATTTATATTCAAGGATACCTCTTAAGATGTTGATTTAATTGATAACATAAACACAATGACCAGTGTTAATTGGTAACTTTAAAACACTTTTTCTTTTCTCTTTCACATTGTTGTACATTAGCATATTAAGAAAAATAAACAGTGTATTTCATATTTATATAATATGTATGCTTTTGCTTATTAAAAAGCATTACAAGTAATATTACTAAATATGATTGAAAGTTCTTAAAAATTTTCTCTCCTATCACTAATAGATTTAGATAATTCAGATATACTTTTAAAAATATATGCTTTGAATTCCCCCACAGTTGACATAACCCCTCTTCCCCCTAAAAAAAGTAAATAAAAAGAGACAAAATGCTTAATACATTGGTGGTACTCAATAAATGTTAAATATTCATTATGAAAGTAAAGCAAGCTTTTTAAAAATTCCACGACATGTATCTCTATATAGATATACATATATATATATATGTACACACAAACTTCTACTTGCACGTTTATACATATTTCTACTTCCGTGTTTGGACTAGATAATTGTAAATGTCTCTTACCTCTAAGTGATCCTGAGAACCTTTACTTCCAAACCAAACCCCTCCACTTTCTAGAAATAGATTGCCACAGTCATGATTTCCAGCCATCTCTTCAAGCACAGGGAGGAAGAAAACACAGAGTTCTGAAAGGAGATTAAAAACAGGGTGGGGGCAGGGAAGAAATAAATGTTTTTGAAGAAATGTCATAAATGTTAGTAGATATTTTTTTAGATCACATTTTTTTTTCCTTTTCTTCCCCTTACAATAGTCTTACTCACTTCTACGTAATTTTTCCTCACAACTCTTTAGCGTTAATCAACAATCTAAGATTGTAATACCACTCATTAAAATAGCTTCTTTGCCATTGCCCTAAGTAGAATGCACATTTTCCAGTGCACTGGTCCATCTATTGTGGGGCTTCTGGAGGATTATAAGTGGGAGAGAATATCTGTGATGAATAAAATGCTATGTCTAAATGGCATTAAGATTAGACAAAGAACAGCACTATGTTTTGTGTTTACTGACTTGGTTAAGTGCATTTTCTCTCCTCAAATAAAAACAAATATTATTCTGCTCTTATTTTAAGGTACTACCCAACAAAATTTCACACGAGTTTCTCTTGTGCAAAGAAGCAAATTTTTATTCAAAGTTTGTGTAAAGTGATACAATTTAAAGTGGAACTTATTTGAGCATGTGTTCACTGAATGCCTACTATGCATCTGGAACTCTAGGTTATTGACCTTGAAAAAAAAAAGAGCCAGCTATCTGCCAGTAAAATGAATTTATTTGGGAATAGCGAAGAATTGCAATTCAGGACAAGTATGGTGGACCATAAGCAAGTCAGGTGAACAGAAGAGGGGCTTGCTTTTATGGAGGAAAGGTGGAATCTGGGAGGGGTTGTTTCAAAGAGTTCAAGGTGGTAATGGCCGCTCATTGGCTAAGTGTGGCAGTTTCTCATTGGCTGGACTGTGGCAAGGAGAAATTCTTTCTTCCTCCTTCTAGGGTATGTAAAGTAAGCTTTTTCCTATTCAGGGTCTGAGTGATGGCATGTGAGAGCCCTCCCTTCGGGGCTTCCCAACTCTATTTTTAATGAAGTTTCCTTTATTTATTTTCACAGTGTATATTATGTGGTAATAAAATACAAGTAGAAACCAAATCCCAAATAGTTTATACATTTGAGGAGGGGAGTGGGGGTAACATTTATAATCATATAAACATTAGAGACAGTATGAACTAGAAAATCACCTGAAAGTCATTGCGATATTGAGCCTTGCTACGCAAATTGTGGTCTACCCACTGGAAGCCCTCTTAGATGCTTATTATAAATGCAAAATCTCAGACTCTGTCCCAGATCTACTGAGTCAAAATTTGCATTTTTGCAAAATCCCCCAGATGACTTGTATGCATATCAGTGTTTGAGGAACACTTACATAGAACAGTATTTTCTTATGTGGGTGGGTATGTATTTTGTAAGGTGAGGGGCTGGTGAGGTGGAAGGGGGATGAGGAGAGCCAGGACAGGATATATGTACTATAGTTTGAAAAAGCCATTAACACAAACTATCAAGCATTGCTTAGTACAGACATCAGGCTCATATACCCTCCTGAATGCCACTTTATAAACCAACCTCCTTCACTCTTCAGCCCTTTCCCATTACCTTCTATGTTAATCCAGGCCATGGTAACAGATGCTCACAAATACTGGGTGTCCTCATCTTTTTTTAGTCTCCCTTTCTAAAATCTTGCTTCTGAAGTCTTCACAATGTATGTGAAAGATATATTTTTTTTTTTCCTGTAGGGTAGAGAATTCTTTACTGAATAACCACTGGGTCGACCCAGGAATAGCCAGGCTGATATTCATCCAGTATGCACTGGGTACCATTCTATCTGCTGTAAAATAGCTTGACTAGCTCCCTAGGAAACGGCGCTACCATAGAACTAAGACTTATTCTTTATCCACAGTTCTCTGAACTCATGGTGCTCTGAAGCTAAGTATGAAATAAGATACTTGAGAGATTTTTACTCCTGGTATCTATCCCTACGTGACTACTTTTAATTTTTGATCCATTTTGTAAAACTAAGTGTCACTCAACCACCAACCAACTAAAAAACAACACCAAAAAAAAAAAAAATCAGTATAGGGTCAAAGCAAAGGAAATAGCAATTTGAGGGCAGTTCAATTACAAGAAACATTTTAAAACTTCAGCTCTAAATATAAAATACTAAGGCTCACAGTGTAGTCACCAAATGCAACAACTCAATTTTTGTTCTGTTTGTTCTGATTATAAAGACAGGAATGGATAAAAGAGACACAAGCAGGATCTAGTGAAAAGTCGGGAGACGGAAAAGAGAAAGCAAGCCCAGGAAGGAATGAGATTTTCTAAAAGAGGTGGAGAGACAAGAAAATTTACAAAGAGAAGATCACACAGAAGAGAAAAAAATTTAGAGGCAGCAAGAGACTAGTTTCCTAGGCTTTGGGGTTGATGTGTTAATTAAGTTAGGCTGCTGGTCTGATTCCACAGTTTATTTGTAGGATAGTCATCAAAGTCAGTTATCACCTGTTATCCCTATCCTTTGAAATTCCAATGAGCTTTTCGGCAATTATCCACTACCCACTACTGTTCAACTATACTTATTATGCTTAACCTTCAGTAGGCATTTAACAAGATGCCTTGACAGCCTCCATGGGGGATTGATTTTATTCTTAGATGGAGCATTACAACCATAGCAATATCATTTCATAAGTACTTGGAATGGGCTAGATGAAATCAATTTCTTAGGGGATTTTCTTTTTCATGCAAAACACATCTTCATTTTGTTCCCTTATTTTTAGCATGGATCTTTTACTTTCACCCAGCTCCAGAATCCTCAAATACACACACACACACACACACACCAGGCTCTGCAAACAGAAACCATTACTTTTTTTCTTTTTTAACTTGTATTTTACAATAATTTCAAATTTACAGAAGAGTTATAAGAATTATACAAAAAACTTCACCGAGATTTTTCAGATGTTAGTATTTTACCACATTTGCATTTTCTCTCATTTTTTTCCTGAGCCACTTGTGAGAAAGTTGTAGACCTATACTTCCTGATTTCCCTTTCTCCCCAATACTCCAGATTTTCCCTCCCTCCCTCCCTCGAAAAAGAAAAAGAAGAAATTCTTTTACGTTTAACCACAGTAATCAGTTATTTAAGACTATATCTGCTATTAAAATTGTTTGGCATCCTCCACTACTGAATGTCTTATTTACAATAAAATCAGGGGTTAAAAAAGATCTTTATTTGCATATTTCTTTCCACAAGAGCATTTTTTTCAGTTGCTGATATCTCATTTCTTCACATTCATTCTTATACTTTTGTGAAGTATTTTGGAGGAGATGGCTGCAAAGCATAAAACTTTCAGGAAACACTTTGCTTTCCCCCTCTAAATATTTATTCCCACCTCCTTCCTAAATTGCAGGCTTGACCCTGCAAATATCTCAATGCTAAATCACTTTCAATCATACCATTATCATATACTATGCATCTTTAACAATGGTGTCCTGAAGAACTAAAAATGGCTTATTTTGGTCAGCCAATGTAAAATTCTAGAACAACAGTCTTTGCATTTCTAACTTCATTGATGTCATGGCAACATGGATATCTACCACATAAGGTTTTTGTGGGGATTAAATGTGTTAATTGGTGTAAAGCACTTAAGAACACTGTTTGATGGTAAGTATTGTATCAGAGCTACTATTATTATTTTTATATCAAAAAAATCTTCAAAACCAGCTTTCCTTTCTGTTATTCTCCTACTACTCTCCATGGTTATATCATATTCTTAGCCACATAGATTCAATTTCTTAGAGTGATAATCAACTTTCCTTCCAGTCCCCTGCCACCTTATTCCTACTCCTACGGGCAAATGCATCTAATTATTTCTGCTTTTGTAATTGCATTTGTTCCTGTCATTACTGCTACCTGCCTGGGTCAGGCCTCACCAGATCATGTCTCCCCCATTTAGTCTTTCTATACTACATTTCCAAGTTACCTCCTGTAAACACTGCTTGGAAACAAGGCATTTTACTTCAGTCCCTTCTTACCCCAATACTCCTGCTGACTGTAATCTATTTCTCTTACAATCTACCCACTAAATGAGAATATTTGTGAATGTACTTTGTAGAGTATATCAAGTTCTCTGTGGAATGTTATTGTCACGTTACATTTTAACTTTAACATCTCTGTGGTTTTTAATCATTTGTTAGGAAAATATTCTATTTATTGTTACCTATAAAATTCCATTCTTGAACCAATGTGAAAACACTGAAAATGATTGTGTCCTTAAGGAGTTAACTAAATATCAATTGTAACACTTTCTATACATGCATATATATAATATATATGTGCAATACTGCACATATATATTATATATATAGCCACTTCCATTTTCATGAAGAAAATTGTGACCCATTTTTAAACAACCTGATAATGTAGATTTGTGTTTTCTTTATCTTTCCCTTTTTCTACTCAGTTGAGTAAAGCATTGTGAAATCAACTCTGAATCTGTGATGAAAAACTATATGAATAATATTCAGGCAATGAATCATAGCTTAGAAATGCAGTAACAACCAAAACAATTCACCTGAAAACCATAACTCACTGTCAGAGTTTCACGTGTCAGAAAGTACAATATTTACTCAAGAAGGAAAAGAATATCTTATTTGGACTTCACATAGACTTAGATAGTGTCTACATCGAAACTTCTGGAGGAATCAAGGAAGAAAAAGTATTTATTGAGTACCTACTATGTGTTCAATAAATATGTGTGCTTGTATGCACTTGTGTAAAAAGTTGTTTCAGTGTGATTCAAGATTTTCATCATTGTGAGCCTCAGCTTCCATCCACTCCCACAAAATCAGCAATTCCAGGGTTGGAAGGGCCTTAGATGGCTGGAATCTAATCTAATCTAACCTAATACAGGAATCTTCCATCATTTAATTCAATTGAGCAGTGGGCCCCTCAGAAGTCATATAAAAAAGCAGACAAACCTCCTTCTAGACATTTTAGTGTCTAAATTGAGGGACAATCTGGTTCCCCAGCATCTTGTACCTGTGTGTACTGGCTATGACTTTTTAAGTAATATAAACATGACTACATTGTACCCCTCATCCACAAATAGAAACAAGAACACTCATGTTCTTCTTAGGTTCTTTTGGTCCCCCTTTAATTGACTCTACTTAGTCAATTTTTCTGTGTCTTACTAACATGAGATGGTGTCCAGACGCTAACATCATTCTTTAGTTTGTCAAAAAGAGACAAGTAATCCAGGTATGGATTGAGTTTGATGGGACTATAAACTCTAATTAAAAACTGTTGCCATTCCCTTAAAGCAGTTACCTCATAGTTTTTCATTCATTAAGAAAGTGATTGACAGGATGACCTCTTTAGTCTCAGTAACCAAACCCCCCAAAGGGATGGGAGAAAGGGAGGCCCAGGGTGAAGATACTGAGTGTACTAATATAGGAGGAACTTTGACGTGACCACATTTTTACCCAAGCTAGAAAATATTACTAATAGTATCTCTTCCCTGGTCAATGGGATTATAAAATGATTGTAGTTTCAAAAAAAAAAGTGACCGATAAAACCATTATTTTTTGTTCTGCTTTTGAAGATCAACTGTATCAACTGAATTATACCCAATTCTGTATTGTACAATTGATTTCTTGAATTTATTCAGGATTTTTTTATTTGTTCTTCTAAATTTTACTTTGCCATTTTCTAAAGAAACAATTAGATGACCCTCAATGAGAGAATGGGTATGGATACTGACTATGGATTTACACTAAGAAATGGGACAAATTTAAAGCATCCTTCTGGCTATTCTGCCATTTTATGAATATGCAAGCTCTCTATGAGTTCACATCTAGGATATTATAACAGCCTGTAATTCAAGGAAAAGGCATGTAATTAAATGAAGATGAGGGAAAGGAAAGAAAAAAGATGACTTAAAGTCTGTGTTTGCTCTCTGTCACAGGATTAAGCATATGAATTCAGTTTTTACTGACACTAAAAGATAGATATATACAGATCTATTCTCTTTGTACTCTGCCACACTGGACTTAAAATCCAGAGACTTAGACTCACATCTTTTATCCACCATTTGCTAGCCATGTGTTACAAGCCATGTGTTACTAGCCATGAAACTTCATCTTAAAGTGGAGAGCTGGTGAGATTAAACTTTACGAAGAGAATTCTCATTAATAACTGCTATCCATATTAAGGTTATTACTAACTACAGGGCGTCTCTATCTGGTGGACTATAATATTTTCTAGGTAGGACTGGGAAGAAAAGCATCAACCTTCTGCAGGTTAGAAAGATTTTTTTTTTCTCCTTTTACGAAATCATCATTCACTACCCATGGACATTTTTAAACCCAATCTCTCTAATCAAACTTGTCCTGTTTCTTTAAAATATGCAAAGTAAATTTCCATTTGGATCCGAACCTAGAAAACATTTTTTTCTTCTGTGACACCTTAAAATTTGTGCAATTAGTCCGTCAACATTTCTCATCTCCTCCAACCTTTCATACTATTTTTTTTAATGGAGAAAGTATATAGATATATACAGAGCTTTACCTGGAATTCTTAGTTCTTCCGAAGATACTCTGCTTTTGTGCGCCAGTAATGGTGCATTAGAGAGCACAGTGGCACATGGATGATCCAGTGCTGTAATCCATCAGGGGGCCACCCCAGCTCCATGATGGATTACTTATTACATCACCAGCCCAAGGGATGACAGGAATGAAAGTGCTTCAAACAGACCTCTTTCATAAATTGTTTTAGTGCTAATAAAAAGAAAAAAGGTTTGAGAGGGTATAGATGAGTAGGAAAACTCACTATACCTTTCAGCTGTATATTGAATTATATACATGAGAGAGCAGGCACCAAATTTTCTGGGTTCACAAGATAGAATTTCTTTCATCTTAAAAGTATGATATCAGTTAATGTGCGTAACGGTGACCGCAGTGTTTGGCAACATCCTAGAGGGACTTTGGATGGATCATCTGAATTAAAGAAAGATTTAAGTAGTACCAGTATAAGTTTTATAATATGTGCATTTGGTTCTTCAGTAATGTAGTCTTATTCCTCTATTAACCCAAGTGTTTAATTAATTACATGGTACATTTTATACCCTTATCAGATGACAGAATTATCTCTGAACTTGAATGTACTTTGTTTACATATTTACATACAAGAAAAATGTGGAACAAAAATTTTCATTCTTATTAAGGAAGGCCAGTCATGAGCCCTATTATCCAGTTGCTCACTATTTGACATTTAGTAAGGTTTTAATAAGTTTGTTGAAAGAATAGACAAATACATGCTTAAACCTCTAGGTTCACTTCTCTCTTTAAAAAAAAAAAAAGTTCAGTTTGAAATGTATAGTAATGCCATGTTTCTGAGAGTAATAAAATAAGTCAAATATATTTGTAAACAAATTAAATGAGTATCTTACACAACTCTGGAAAAATAATTTAAAATCAGGTGTCTTGGTAATCATTAGAAAGTTGTGTGGAAAACATGGGCTTTGAAAGACTTAATGTGTATTTTAATTTGCCTACACTCTTATTTTTGCTACTGAATTAAAAAGCATCATGAAAAAGATGAATTTGAGGATAAGACCTGCTATATCTATTATCCTGAATACGCCCCCTCTGTATCATTTTTCAATGGTAGGGTTTGCTTTTCAAAAATAAGTAGGGACACACTACACTAGGGGCAAAGAGAACCTTGATCTAGAATATGAGCTTTCAAACTAGTTTCTGTCCTTTTCTAATAACTCATTTAGTGCTTCAGAGAGATCTTTTATGTTGAAAAATTAAATATTAAAGTCTTTAATTTCCTTGTGAGGCCACTAATAAAATTGGGTAAAATGAGTTCATAAGCATTTTCATGGAGCTCTCATAATACCAGCACCACAAATCATATCATCCTTCGGGACTTTGAATTTTTAGGTATTACTTTACTCCCAGATTGTGAAACATTTAGTTACATCAGTTAACTTCCTTAACAGTCCCAGGAATCTGTCCTTGTCACTGATTTCCCCACCTCTGGATCCGAATTTTTGACCTTGAGAAGCTCATGTTTCACCTGTAACTCAATCTTTTCATTCTTCCCTCAAGTTTTAATTTTTCTGCCAAACTCATCATTCTGGTTAATATAATAACCTTTTCCCAATTCACTTGCTAAGTCCCAAGTTCCAATCCAAAACTCAGATCTTTGGATGCCAAGAGTTTTTCCCAAATCCTTCTCTATCATGCTAACAACTATCTCCTGTGAAGTTCTCCTGACTTTAAAATATACCCCCCCTACTTTAATGGCATGGATTTTGCATGGAAAGTTATCATTGAAATTTCACTCCCAGAACCCTGTGGCATCTACTAACCCCTCCACCTCACATGTGCAGAGGGCTTTAGCATTTATAAAATGTCCCAATATTTAATTATTTTAAAAGATTTTTGAGGTACCACAGCTATGTTTCATCATTTTCAGAGTGAGGAAAACAAGACTCAGAGGAGGGTAAATATTTGCCCGACATAATCCTGGTAGAGTAAAGAGCCCCCCCAATCCCGGTGGCTGTGTGCTAGAGAGATCACAGAGCCTTGAACTCTGCTACACCCACCACTGGTGTGATTGCCGCTAAGAACGTCTTCGGGATTATTTCTCTTCTCCCACCCATGATGAAAATATTAGAGCTGTTCTTCCCTCTCATCCACTGAGCAGATGTTTTCCATATTAAATCCACATCCTCTAGCAGTTCAAAGAATACATTATTAGGAGGATTTTTGTAATTACTACACATCCATGAGTTGTTTCCAGGTAAGATTTCTGGCTGAGATAATCAGGTTTGTTGAATCATGTATTTTACTATGTAGTTTACAAGTCACGTTGGGAAATGGGAACATACAATTGTATGTTTTTAGCGCAAAATATTCTTCTCTTTTTACCTCAGAATACCCACTGGAGCCTCATTAAATATATATCTTTTTTTATGTTCAGTTAGCCAGCGTATAGTATTTATAGTATTTCTATCAATTAAATATAGGAAGCGGTCACCTAAGAATCTCCCTAATTCTGTTTCCTACACAAACATTCAGGATTTTTACCATAAAAATCTTCAAAAAATGTTTAAAAGTTTATTGTCTTTTGTTACCTCTAGCTTACATAGATATAAATGAAATAAATCACCAGCAACATTTTAAAAGTTCCTCCCATAATGTATAGAACAACAGAAATTTGCATTTACAGTCAATAGCTTTCTGTGGGGCCATCAGATGTCAGATTCCTTTTTCTACTGAGTAGTCTGCCTCCTTGGGAAGGAGAGAACCATTACAGCTTAGTACTCTGAATTTTTTTTTTTTTTTGAGAAGGATTTTAAATTGTTCTGTGTGTTCGAGTGTAGAACAGTGAAGAAACAGTGAATAACGACTTTGTGATACAGATTGCTGTCCAACGAGAACAGAACAGAGGCCAGTAATGTCATTTTAATTAGACCTAAAGGTCAAAAGCATATATCTTTAAATGCAAATGTGTGCAAGCAATCGTACAGTCACTCACATACAGTCACAGTTAATATAATTTGGCCATAATTTAGATATATTACATTTGGACAGAAAAGAGAGTTCCTGGTAATGTGTGACTTGCTTCAACTGAAAGTTGCCTTAGTTTTGATAACTCTGAGAATTAATCCGTGCATGCTACTAAATGCGAGGTGCTAAATTTTATGGAACACATCAAATTGTTATCTCGTCAGGGCCTAAAGTAAGAGATGTTTTATAATCTGACGAGCTATAAATATTTAACTTAAAATGATGCTATTTAGAACATAGAGTTAATTTAGAAAATATGCTATTATAATTAAGGCCCTATCTATGTAAGACACTAAAAATTTGGAAACTGTTTCAGAATTTTTGGCTGAATGGACATTTGGCTTCCATAACAAACAATTCCTTATTAAAATAGTCATTAAAAATTTTTAGAAGGAAATATGCCAACCCATTATTTTCCTCCAACTGAGGGTATCATAGGAGATTTTTCGTCTTCTTTTTCATATTTCCTTTCTCCCAAGTTTCCTGTGTTAAGTACATATTTTATAGTTTTTTTGTTTAAAAAGCTACTTTAGGAAATCATTAAGCAGAGTACAAAATTTTAATATTTACTGGAAAACTTAACATTAATTAGTATTCCGATTAGAAGTTTTGTTGGGTTTTTTTTAAGATTTTATTTATTTATTCATGAGAGACACAGAGAGAGAGAGAGAGGCAGAGGGAGAAGCAGGCTCCCAAGGAGCAAGGAGCCCGATGCGGGACTCGATCCCAGGACCCTGGGATCATGACCCGAGCCGAAGGCAGACGCCCAACCATCTGAGCCACCCAGGCGCCCCCGATTAGAAGTTTTTGACCATCTGATTGGTAACTAATTCTGCTTGATTCCTTTGTTTAAACCTCCATTATTGGTTTTACATATATATCATCTATGATAAATAGGAAGAAATAACTAAAGTCAGTGTCTTCGGCAAGGGGGATCATTACCAAAGTTTATGGAACAGGGTTCTTTTCATTTTTAGGAGGAATAATTGTGTGGATACCAAGTAAGAGATTGTTTCTTGATTATCAAGTCTCAATATAAAGAAAGATGTAAGATTTATAAATTCAATTATCCTTGCCTAGAGTCAAAATATAATCATTTACTCATGACCTTTCATTGTGTTCTATTCTCAAGATATAGAAGTAGTCTTGAGAATAGACATAAAAGCACAGTCACAATTAATACACTTTTGATTGATCCTTCATGCTGGAATCGGTCTTTAACCATGATGTGCGGACAGCCCACACAGCAGTGGCTCCGTGATGCATCCGGGGGCTCACCCCGGGGGTTCACCACCGGGGCTCACCACGGGGGCTCACCACGGGAACAGAGAAGAGAGAGGCCGAGAGAGCACAGGCTCCAGAGTTGGGCCCAGGATGGACTGTTCATTCCACCACTCACCAGCTTTATGAATTTAATCTCCCTTTGCCTCAGTGTTCTCATCTGTAAAATGGGGGGCGGGTGGTAAAGTGCTTAATAGTGCCTGACATGGTAGGAAGTTCATGATGAAGATGAACAATTATTATAGTTATAATTAGTGATTTCTACCAATTATAGCTGTTGATAGAGGAAACTCATTCATACCATGTGAATTCTTCACGAATTATTTCTAAACAGGCAGTGCATTATTTGTTGTATATTTGTCACATAAAATGCCATCTCTGTACTCACAGGAATAAGTGGAAAGGAGAGCCAACTATCTAGCTAATCTAGGGCAAAAGCTTTTCCCTTGATTTATTCAGATAACTGACCCCTGAAGTATGCTTGAATTATAGTTATAATTTTCTCCATTCTCCACACAGTGTGTGTAGTCAGCCTAGGTGTTATTCAATAGACCTGTTCCAACATCTCCTGTGATTGATTTATTTAGAAATACCTCCAGGCCAAAATGAGAATGAAAATAAATGGAACAGATGAAAGTGCCCTGCTGCAAGCAAGAGCTACAAATTGAGGTTAAGAGTAATTGCTTTGGCATAATTGTTATTTGTAATCTTAGAACAAATGCAAATCTCCCATTAGGAGCAGTAAATCTGGTGCTTAAAGTAGAAGATGAGTGTTTCACTGCCGAGCAATGGGAAGCCACAGCAGAATGCTAAATGCGACGACATAAAAATTCCCTTGGGTCTTTCATTTTGACTAACAATGCCAGGGATATGGTGGACAAGGGAGGACCTCAGAAAATGAATATTGAGATAGGATTTATTCACGCTCTGTATTTTCTTTTTCCAAGACACTTTATAAAAACTTTATCTTTGCATTTACAAACTCTTTGTGTGCTCTCTTTCATAAATACTTTATATTTATACTGAGTCTGGCTTGCCGAAAGGCTGATGTGCTTTTTATGGTTATTAGTCTTCACACCTTCATCACTGAACTAGGTAATAAGGTGAAGTCATTATCTTTATTTTAAAGAGATGAGAATAGAAGTACAGAGAGGTTCAGTGACTTTCCCAAGGTTATAAAATCATTCTGTGATATATCTGGGAAGACTATAAAGAATATGTAATTCAAACTCATCTTAACTACATCATTGTTTTTCAGATTATTTTTTTAAGTCAGTAGGTTATTAATGCCAGTGGAGGTTATGATAATCAGAGTGATAAACCGAAGGTTCTCGTTAGCATCCTCAAATATCCAATTGCTGGGCAAGATTATGACATAAGAAACACCATATTTATTTTTAAATAAATTGTTCTCCGCACCAGAGGCATTTTAAAGTTTAGTTAAAGCCTAGATAAGATTAAATTGAGTTCTTGGTTACTAGAGTGTTACCTTGGGTTTTTTCTTTTTAATTATGTAGACAAAATGAGATTCCAAGGTCCATGTGTACCTGCAAGAATATTTAGAAAAATGAGAAGTTGCAGGGAGAAAAAAATAGGTAAAATTGAACGTGTGTATTTGAGAAAGTGTGTGGGAAAGAACTATATTGTAATGTTGCAATAGAATAATGAAAAACATCAGTGTTCAGTTTCTGATGTATACATAGCCAGGGTCAAATATCAAGCGGATTTTTTTAGTGTCCCTGACTCAGACTATGCTACCTTAGTATTATATGTTAGATGTTGGCAGGAAGAAAGTTTAGTATGGTATAGATGTATTTTTAGCTTACAACTTTTATTTTGTATATTTTTAAAGACTACCGTGTCAACCCTGGAGAGGAAGGGGGAAAATGCGTAGTCCGTTGCAAAACCAGAGTGGTATATACAGCTTTAGACAAATGAGTATATTTGAACTCTAGAGAAATTGAACATTCCTGGAGGTTCTTACCCTAAAACTGCTATCCAGAGGTGATCTCTGCTTTCTCACAGGCCCTTAACAGTTTAAGAATAGAGTTTTAATTTGGAAATCCATTTCTAAGGAGCAACATCCACAAAGCCACCCTCTCTAATACATTGTTTTAACTTGTGACCTCCTTCCATAGAACCTACATAGGGACAGCTTTTGATCTGTGCTCATAGTTAATCACTAATGGTGCCCTGGACTGGGAGAGACGTTCCTTCCAAAACAGTGACAGAATTATAGCAACATAATCCCAAGCTGATTCGGTGAAACCATCGATTTTTCTTTAATAAAATAAAATAAAAGATCTGTCAAACACTATTTATGCTCCCTGCTGCCATTTCTATGGGAAAAAAAGTAGCCACTTCTTTCAATTTAGTAAGGAGGCAAAAGAGTCACAGAAGAGCTAGAGATGAAAGAAAAATTAAACACAATGCAAAAATGAGAGTGCCTGTTAGCACACATTAGGGAGAGAGGAGTAAAATAGCAAGGACACGGGGATCGCTGCCAATCCTTCCCTCACGAAAAGAGAGTGCCGGCGACTGAGAGAGAGTTTACAGCTTTATCACCCTGTCTTTTTCTTTCCGGGAGGCTACAATGTGTGGTCCAATTTTAATGTGAAACTGACGTAGCTGAATGATCGCATCTAGCTAACAAAGAAAATTAACGTGCAAATTTATTTTTGAGCCGTTTGTAATGTCATGCAATTATAGCAAAAGCAGAAATGGGGTCCAGAAATATTTTACAGGGTACAAATGGTTTTCACGGGAGGTCAAAGATTGCTAATCTTCCCCTCCTCCCCGTCAAAGCCCAGTATTAAGTTACTAGTGATTTATACATATGAAGCAAATTTGGGGGAAAGACTCACTTTTGATTTTATTCTTAAAAGGATGGTAACTCTCACCTTCATCAACAATTACCCACCTAGGTTAGTATTTAGAAATCCAGTTAATTTGAGATAATAAATCTACCCTTTGGGTGCCTCCTCTCTACCAAGCATGATGTCAATAACTGAGATATTTATAAAGATACATAAGAAAATATTCTTTACTTCCTGGAGATCTCAAGCAGGTAGAAGCTTCAGACTTTATGAAAGGAAAAGGGCAGTCTGTGAATAATGAAGGTGAAAAACTTTGGAACTATAGAAAAAGGGAGAGAGAATATGGGTTAGCATCTTTAAAAAACAAACAAAGCAAAAAGAGAAATTTAAATGGATTTTGAAAGATCAGCAGGATTCTAACAAGTGATTGGAGTGCAGAGAAAACAGATTTAAATTTGATTTACTTCATTGTAGACAAGGAACAAGGATAACACTAAGTTGCCATGTTTTCCTTGTGAGAGACATGTTTGCAAGAAATTACTGTGTACCTTGATCTGCAATAACTAGATCAGTGACACTTTATAACATTATTTACCTATATTTCTTAATATAGCAAACCTCCTCTTAGCACTGCATACAGCTGCCACGTAGAACAACATTAAATTTACCAAATAAACCATCCATGCTCTCTCTCTCTCTCCCCGGCCTTCCCTCCATGGTTTCCTTTGTGCTTGAAAGTCCACCCCACCCTCTCTTCTTATCTGCTGAATAGATGCATCTGTACCTGGCCATTTGTTAGATTTGAGGGGTGATTGTGTGAGTCCCTTCTTCTGAGAAGCATTTTCTGGAACCAACCATCCCAAATCGAGGTTAAGACTCCGCCTCAGGGCCATATTGCCCATTGTTCTTCCCTTTATCCCAGCACTTCCTTCATTCCCTTCCAGGTGCCAGTTTTTTTTTGTTTTTTTTTTTTTTCTATCTCTTCCATTAGACTGTAAATTCCTTGAGGGCAAAGACCAAATACTATCAGATGAGCCTTTTTATCTATGACACCTGGAACAGGGCCTGCCCTATTAGAAGGCACCAACTCAGTAAATATTTGTTAACTGAGAAAAAAAAAAAATAGAAAAAATGTCTGAATAAAATTGGAATCACATCCAATCTTCAGTTGGCCAGTAAAATCAGTAGATGATGTCCTCACTTCACCCACTTACCCTATACTTCCTCTCATCTTTACTTTTTATATCTGTAATCATCAAACCTACCAATCTTTCTTTCTAAATATTTCTTTTCCATTGCCACTTCTTTTTTATCTCTACTCTCATTGCCTTAATGCAGGACTTCATTTGTCACCTAGACAATATTGCAATAATCTCTTAACCGGTCTCCCAGTTGCAATAAATGTCTATTAAATTGAAATGGTTGAATCATTTAAAGTAACACTTTTATTTTGAAAATAAATCAGCTAGGAAGTACCTGCTGCCCACCTACAAGATGCACTATTATGTGCTTTAGGGGAGTCAAAGAGACACAGAGCATAGAAACTACCACTCTACCCCCCCCCGCCAAAAAATTACAGTGTGGGCATAGAGAACCAGGAAGCGTGCTTCTCATATGTATCATGCATACAAATCACCCAGGAATCTCACTAAAATATAGATTCAGATGCCTGAGATTTTGCATTTCTAACAAGTTTCTAAGTGATGCAGGTGCTGCTGGCCCATGAATCACCCTTTGAATAGAAAGACATTAAAACCCATGAGGTGCCTTAGAGTAGCTTCATAGTGAAGATTTTAAGGGCAGGCAGGCTTCATGGAGGCAGTAGGAGACATAATGAAAATCTGCCCATGTTCGCCTGGGTGGCTCAGTCGTTAAGCGTCTGCCTTCGGCTCAGGTCATGATTCCAGGATCCTGGGATCGAGTCCCACATCGGGCTCCCTGCTCTGCGGGAGGCCTGCTTCTCCCTCTCCCCACTCCCCCTGCTTGTGTTCCTGCTCTCGCTGTGTCTCTCTCTGTCAAATAAATAAATAAAATCTTTAAAAAAAAAAAAAAATCTGCCCATGTTGAGGGAAGAATGTACACTGAGAAGATGGAAATCCATGCCCTAATCCTATAAGGCTTGACTCACTTCTCATCTCCTCCCCAAAGACTTTCTGGCACAATCACATTGCTGTCTTCTTCCTAACCCCCCATAATACCCAGCCTCTAAAGTACACTCAGAAGGATCTTTCTAAAATACAAATCTGACTTTGCCCCTCCTGGACGTGAAGCCCGTTAGCGTCTCTCCATCACCTGCTCTGTACACTGCAGACTTGAAGGCCCTTCCCACACTGGCCCTGCCCAGTTCTGTCGCCTCCCCCCAACCCCTGCCAGCACACGTAACCTGCATTCCCGTGGGCTTCACCACAGGCTTTCTTACCTCTGCTTTTCACAGGCTGCTGCCTTTGCCTGGGAAACTCTGTCCCCATTGTCTAGCAGGCAAAGTGTCCTCATCCTTCAAGGTAACTTCCCTCTTCCTGAGGCCTGCCTTGACCCGGCCAGGAAGAGTTCACTATTTCAGTGTTCCTTTTAGTTCCATACCACGTCACACCTATTTCCACGGATGTCACCACTTACATATATGAGCCTGTATTTGGAAGGATCTGAATCTCATCCTTCTTTACATCTTCTACCTATCAGGTTATGTTCCAAATATAGAAGGTGTTTCAATAACTATTGCTTAAAAAAATGAATGAGTGAGTAAATCCTCACTAGTTAGTTACTGAGGAAGAAAAGGTTGGGTGAAAGAGCAGAAGAAAGGGAGAATAGAGGAGAAAAATGCTAAGAAGCACTGCAACAAGGAGGGGGAAACGTATTTACAACATACATGTTAAGTCACTGCTCCTCTTACACGTGCACACATTCATAATTTACACTGCCCTAAAAAAATCTTAACAAACTTTAGCCCATCTCCAGAAATCAGCAGAAAAGACAGAAGAGTGTGTGAATACTCCTTCTTTTCAAGTTACTTCATTATTTGCCTAGGTCCTGTGAATGGTGTCTTCAGTATTGGACTGAACTGAAAGGAAAGGCCTCATGGTGAGAGCAGGTGTGTTCCTCTTATTTACAGATGGTGTGTCTGTGTGTATGGACAAAATGTGTGAACTATTATTTTTCAGTTGAAGGCAAAGCTCAACCGTGAATGTCAGGAAGCAATTCAAAGATGATCCTGAATGAAAATAAATCATGCCCCATAACAACTCATGAGAAAGCCACATAAAGGGCATCATATTTGTAAAAAAAAAAAAAAAAAAGAAGGATATCTTTAACACCTTTTCTAGACCAATGCTCAATATAAAAATATGAAAGTTAGGGCGCCTGGGTGGCTCAGTCGTTAAGCGTCTGCCTTCGGCTCAGGTCATGATCCCAGGGTCCTGGGATCGAGTCCCACATCGGGCTTCCCGCTCTGCGGGAAGCCTGCTTCTCCCTCTCCCACTCCCCCTGCTTGTGTTCCTGCTCTCGCTATATCTCTCTCTGTTAAATAAATAAAATCTTTAAAAAAAAAAAAAATATGAAAGTTAAAAAACACTAGGCAAAGTGATAAGCGGTCAAACAGATGGAAAGTTTAAAAGATTACCTGTCATTTACCCCGAATAAATTATAAGAATTATTGTTACTCAGAAATCTTACATTATTATATAAGTAAAAGGAATTTGGCAATGAATAAAATGATTTAAAATATTCATGGGGCACCTGGGTGGCTCAGACAGTTAGTGTCTGCCTTTGGCTCAGGTCATGATCCCAGGTCCTAGGATCAAACCCACATTGGGCTCCTTGCTCAGCAGGGAGTCTGATTCTCCCTCTCTCTGCTCATGCTCTCTCTCTCTCCCTGTCTCTGTCAAATAAATAAATAAAATCTTTAAAAATTTCTTTTAAATTAAAAAAAAATATTCACCATATCTCACCCCAAACAAAAACCACTAAACCCAAAATTAATATACATAGGAAACATCAATGGATGGTTGTTCATATTGTAAAGAATAGTGTCACATTACATAAGGATTACGTTCAGAATTACTTCACATCATCACATCATTCTTCTACAGCAATTAAATGTATATAGTTTAGTCCCCCTCCAAATTATTATAGGACTTTTCTATATCATCCTTGATTTTTATCTTTTTTAACCCCACTACTTTAGAGCACCTACCAGGTTGTAAATTCTGTACATACTGAAGTTGAATAAAAATGTTTCTAAGTAGTTACTATATAAACCAATCAAAGCATATACCTATATGCCAAGCACTGCCCTGAGGAAAAGAGAAGACATGGACTCTATCTACCTTCCTGGGCATAAAGTGAGTCAGAAATGGAACAGTGAGGAACTGTGGAAACTGGTATATAATCTCTATCATGTGGCTCAGAATGAAATTGCTTTTGGGATTCAGTGTTGAGAAGTTCTACAGTTCAGGCATGGTCTTACGGGTTGGGGATGGGAAGATTAAAACGATGTCAGGAAGAACCAGGCATGAAGTTCAGAGTGAAGAGATATGAGGAGCTGTAAAGGTCTCCAGAATCAGGAAAGGACATCATCACAGATCCAGAGGCAGGAATGAGTATGGCACACAGCGGGGCACCTGGAGTACAACAAAGATACCAATGGGACCCCTCAGAGTTGTGGCAGGTACAACCTGTCAACTGTATTCACAGGTCCTGCTGTACAACTCTCTCAACACATGTTGTTTCAAGCTTCTTTGAACTCACTTGATCCCATCCCTTGAGACCCAAACGTTACCGCTTCTGGGAAGCCTTTCCAGATCCTCAAACTTCCATCATACTCTGTCCATCTATTAACAATTCTCTCCATAGGCCATAATTATATCTTGTATGGCCAACTTCACTACTACTCCCCCACACACCATATTCTAAATGGCACTGTTCAATAAAACTCTCTGTGATGATGAAAATACATCTGTAATGTCCAAGAGCCTCTAGCCACACTGGCTACTGAGCACTTGAAATGTGGCTAATGTTACAAAAGAGCTGAATTTTTTATTTTATTGAATTTCAATGGATTTAAATTAAAATTTAACTCACCACATGCAGTTAGTGGCTACCGTATAACAGACAGTGCAGTTCCAGCTTCTTGGGGGAAAGAATTATCATGTATTATCCATAGCCCTCAGCATATTCAATTGTGGTATGTGTTCAATAAAGTTTTATTTTATTTTATTTATTTATTTGAGAGAGAGAGCAAGTGAGAGAGCATGAGCCTGGTGAGGGGCAGAGGGAGAAGCAGATTCCCCACTGAGCAGGGATCCCAGTGCAAGACTCGATCCTGGGACTCCAGGATCATGACCTGAGCTGAAGGCAGATGCTTAACTGACTGAGCCACCCAGGTGCCCATGTTCAATAAAGTTTTATTGAATAAATGGTCAAATCTGAACGGATCCCACTGTGCATTTGACAAAATAGTGAATATAAATGTTAAACCCCATGAAAACATTACAAATTTTAAGCACACTTAAAATAATTACTGAAAGGTAAGAAGGGAAAGTAATGTGACGTGAATGGAGTCTACATTTAAGAAAATATTGGTAGGGGTGCCTGGGTGGCTCAGTCTGACTCTTGATCCTGACTCAGGTCTTGATCTCAAGGTTGTGAGTTCAAGCCCCTTGTCAGGCTCCATGCTGGGTGTGGAGCCTACTCAGGAAAGAGGAAGGAAGGAAGGAAGGAAGGAAGGAAGGAAGGAAGGAAGGAAGG